>NW_028279635.1:0-155000 GCF_059751315.1 Micrasema longulum
TAATGCTTGAAATACTTTTTTCCAAATCAAGAATCTTCAAACAATTTGTGTAATCTGCAAGTTTAATCTAGGAGAAAAAACCCACATTGGGGTTGATACATTCAAAATATAGTATACTTATTTTTTTGGAAAGATAAGCTGGAACAATCGGCTAGTTTCTTGGCTCACCGCAGGCGCTGGGCGCGCTTTATTAAAATTTATATTTATATTAGGATAAAAATACAAACGGTGGCAATGATTTAAAATAAATGTTAATTATTTATTTGTTTTTCTGTAAATAAAGTAACAATAAAACTTTATTATAGTTAGTCAAATATCATGGTAAGCTGCGCATAATCGCTTCTATATACGGTTCGTCCCTGGTACATGATTACTGACATACATGGATTTGTTTTTTGTTTTTTATTACTTTCATGAAATTTTTAGATATTTTTCAATTTAGATTTTAGGCCAGAGCGTTCTTAATAATTTTACATCGATCGATAAGGTGGTTGATAGGTTTCCTCATTAAGGTTTTGAAAAAACAAATACTTTTTGATAATCATTGTTCAATAAGTCCACTTATATTTACTTTATACTGTCACATACATACAATACTCACACACCCTCTCACCCGCCCTAGCATGTACAATAATAACACTGATACACTAAAACAAGTACTTAGCATAAATATTATTATGTTATAATAAAAGTTATCCTCATAATTGAGACGTATTTTATATATTATATATTTCTACCGACATATTGAAACCATTGTATAAATTATAAAATGTGATTGGTTTTTTATGTGAAAAATAAAATAAAATATGATTATTGACTACGAAGTTAGTTACAGATTTCAGCAATACATCCAATTTTTCAGTACTTTAATGCATTTTCGTCATTTGCAATCCTAGAGATGGATGAATAAAACATTTACCCTCTCAGTTTTTTTTCTACTTATTAAAGTAAAAATATTATGAGCTTTAAACATGCCCAGCGCAGAGCTAATCATTTTGCAAAAAACCGCACGTCAATCGGTCCGGACAATTTTTAGTCTATTGAAGACACATATACGAATATTGTATTTTATGTACATAGATGTAAACCTTTTTACCTCACCTGCTGTACACAATTAAAATAATTCCCGATTTTGTCGACACTAAATCTGAAAACAATAGGAAACCGAAACTGAATTTAGTGATCATAATAATAAACAAGGTGCCGACATATTCATAGATTTGAAATAAGCAAAACAAGCTTGCCTCTAAACAAAACAGTTCTTAGCACGTGTCGTGAATGAACTGAGATTTTTAGGGTCATTATTGTGCCTTTGATGGACCATAATAAAAGTAGAGGTTGATGGAAACGTAGTCGGGTTTGATGCGATTCTGAATCGAATACGTGACCTTGTTTCGTGAAATTGGTCCTTTTGGTATGTGTCGACTCTATACTGTGGAGTGTGGAGGGAGAATACAGTCTTCAAACCGTCGCGTCGCCATCGGCATCGGCATCATATCACAACTAACTTGTATGTTAACATATTACAACATAGATGAAGAACATTTAAGAGAAGATAATATAAAAGTCTAGGCATCTACAGGGCTTATAACCTATCAATGGTTGGTTTAAGTGGCCGTTTTACACACTGTGTAACATTCACCATTATGCCCATATTTGAACATCTACATTCCTTCAATTCTTTCATCTGTTGATGTTTGTGAAGTTAAAGAGCTTCATCTCGGAAAAAAATATCGCGTCTTGGGGATAATTCTTATTGTTTAACGACAAAACTTATTAAATAATTTCTCCTTAATATGAAGCGAGCTAAGTCGGCCGCGGGTAAACGCTGGTTCATAAATAGATTATTTTATTATCGCGTGTCTTAAGATTCTATAATTCTGTAGATATTAATGCTGATATTAATACCTTTAATGATACATTAAATTTGAGTTAACGAGTTGAAGTACTCTCTTATGGTGGAGAGGGTTCAGGATTATTTATTTACATGAAATTTCTTCGGTTTCTCTACACGGGGGAGTGCGGATATTATCCATGGCTTTATCCCACTGAGTTCCTCCAAGGTATGCTCGGTTACTACAGTTTAAATACCAGAAGGAATGTGTATTTGACTACGCATTTCTTTCGATTGTTGCGCGGTATTATTGACAACCCTGACATTATGCGGAGAATTAGATCTTATGTACTGGACAATTACTTTAGACAGCGTCAACATGACTGATCCACATTCCAATATACAGGACCAACCTGCTAGAGATAAATCCGTTACAACAAACCCCGACTGTAGGCACGAGTATGTCTGCCGTGCAATTCCTAAACGGCAGTGCCGTAACTCGGAAAACCCACTTTCGCAAGTAAATCGCGATGATAAAAACTTCATTATTTTTAAATTTCATAATAAGACTTTGATGATGACGATTAATTGTGAGAAAAAAACTTGTCAAATAGGTCATTAAAAAAAGAAAAAAGATTTTTTAATTCGCATCAGATACAGACTATTAAAACTTGATACTGCAAAATAAATATAATCAACGTAAACGAGCTAAAAACATTATTTTAAAAAATACCGCATTTGAGTTAGTATTTTAATCATTTAAGGGCTTAAAACTTCATGTTTTTGCATGGGTAGGTGTTTAACTTACAACCAGATTTCGTAGCAAAAAAAGAATTGAATTCACTTATGGCTAATTTAATTTTATTTTATTTTATTGAAATAAACAGCAATTAGTTCATTATACATATTAGTTGCTAATCAATTATATACATACATGTAAGTAGAGTTATTACTAATAAATAGCATTTAAAATAAATTCATATTAAACGGTTACAAATTAAGAAGTATAAAAAAGATAAACAATATAAAAATTGTATTACCGATTATAAAAATATTGATAAAAAAAATAAAAAATTGGTAGTCGAAAATTTTGAGCATGTGAAAAAAAAAAATAACACTAAACGATAAAAAAAAAAAAAAAAAAAATACATATATTTTTATTTAAAACTACTACTCAGGTAAATAGTAAAGAAATTAAAAAAATGTTTAACCATACTAAACAATAAACAAAATTGTTATGTAGAACTATTAGGTACTAGCTTCTCCTACCCATGAAATACAGGAGAAGGGCCGTCCTGTATGCACTGAACTTCACATGCAATGAATTACCACCTTATTTCCTAGACTGTGAAGTCTTGATGACTGCATTTTTACCATATGAAATTGAAGTATTGTAGCCACAGTATTGGTAGGTTTACCGAGTCGTTCTTTTTCGGTACATTAAAATTGATAAGTGATTAAATTGCGGGGGTGTCAAATATGGAATGAATGTGGAATAATCAAAGGCTGATAACGAATCAATAAATAACTCAAAAACGGCAAAACGTGAATTGCGGCGGTTTGGGCTCTGCACGGCAGACGTGATTTGGATAGGTAAATTACACGTTTGTTCATGCAGTAGGTATGTGTGTACATCGAAAGGCATACATTATGTTGCATTATAACATTATAACATGTGGGGGAATTACCACGGAGTAGGTACTACATACACCGTACATTGGTACCAATATGCAGATGAGATTATTCGGTCGCCCGATATCACCCTAAGTACCTACGTCTACTATACACAATATAATATAACTTCGATCCAAGTCTAAAGACTGATGACGTCATAAGCTTTATGATCCGCGGTATAGTAGACATATTTTTCCCTTTTTTAACTCTTTGAAGCACAGCTTAATTTTGATTAAAAAAATAATGAATCACCATTATTTCTCTGATAATTGAATTTTAAATTATTGTTCAGACCAAACCCATATCTACCTACCTGTCCTTCCCATTTCCTAGCGCACTCCATGTAACAATAATACTACGTATAGGTGCCGGTAATAACATTAAAAATCAGTACCAATCTAACATCAAACAAGTGAAGTGCTCAAATAATATTTCCTCGAGTGAACTGTGCCCGCGTCATTTTAGACGACCAGATCCATCCATACAAGCTGTGCCAGCGTCTTTCGACCGCCAGCTTCACCAGAGTTCCAGCACTCGTCACGCCTCGTCATCAGCAGGTTAGTGGAGTTGCGCAGCCTTCCTTCCTCAATAGTATAGTCCACTCTAAATTTTCCTCCTCCTAGGATGAGGTACTCTTTACACCTCGTCCACTCTTCAACAATTACACATATTTTTTTAATTAAATAAATATGAAAAACGCTTTTCCTAGTGGTTTAAATTTGACAACCACCATGCCAGTAAGGAAGTAAACCACTTTTTAATCAGTCGGACACTGGTGACGTGGTGAAAATGCAATGTCTATATTGTGTTATCAATGTTGTAATTAGTATCTTGACTTGTTGCAACCGAGGAAAAACATTTTTGAAAATGGAATTGATTAAACTAACTGGAATACGAATAACTATACAAATTAAAAAGGTGTTTTTTGGCGTCGCCCAGTAGGTGAAATGGCCCAGCCGGATAAATCTCACCCACATGATAAAGGCTTCAGCTATTTTACTTCACGAAAAGTCAACAAATGGAAAAGATGAGAAGTGTGGATTTTTGAACATAGGCAGAATGATGAATGTTACACAGTGTGTAAAATGGCCACTTAAACAAGCCAATGGCTGTTCACAAGCCCTGGAAATGCCGTGACTTCCATATGCCCTCGCCAAAAATTTAAATAACTCCCTCCTACAAACATTTGGACATAGGAACTCAAAATATTGTCTTAATACCGCGGAGTCAATTTTTTTTATTACAACAGGACAGGAGACCTAATTAAAGTTATGAATTGCGGTACGGAACGCCCAGGCTTGAGAAAAATGACATTATTATTGTTTTGTGTTCTTACCGGGAATCAAACCCGGAACCTTCCGCGCGTGGGTCAAGTGTCTTAACTACTACACCACGAAAGCCGTGAGATATTTTTGTAATTAATATACACCACAGTTCTAGCATTAAAACAATACATTTAATACTTGGTACGTTTTTTATACCACCATGCTTCAAAGAGTTAAAAGAATCCTAAATGAACCTAAAAGCATAGTTAAACCTACACGGATCATCAGTTTTTTTAAATCCCTTTAACGTATGCATGTCCTTAGGTTTTATGGTGTTCTTATGTGAATTCAATGGCTTGGAAGTAATCAAATCCGATTAGATGTAATGTGGAAATTCATTGTTTTTGTCATATAGTTTTATTTGTTGACTATCAAAAAAGCATTACAATAAAGTATTGTATTTTTTTTTTTAAACCCACCAAATCATTGAAATAACACCATTCTGAACGGATTTTTACGATTCAAATGATACAACTATCAATGTATGCAAAATAAGTATTCGTTTATAATTTTCGTCACGATATTTTGACGTCACACGTAATGTCAATATTCAAAAGATGCATATTTTAGACCTTTGTAGAAATTTTATCTGACATCGCACATAAAAAATAATAAAACCATTCCCATCGTAATTTTCAGCTTGTTTTAAAATTTCATAATTTTAAAACACGAATAGGCTTCATTGAAAAATCGTCAAGGAGTTTCAAATAAAATTCCTTCCCGCGAGGAAAATCCGGTCAACCTTACTCTTGAAAATTCATTATGTCCTTATTCTGCCTAAAACCATCAGCACTTGAAAAAATACGATGGGTGAAGTCTCGTATTTACGAGTAATTAACATCTCTGTACATAAATTTGAAATATCAGCAAAAATGACCAGCAAAAATAAATCGAATTAGGTAACAAATATTGTTTTACTGTGTACTCATTTTCATAAGCAATCACAATACTGTTTCGAAAATTTGTCTATTGAAAGGTCATCTGAATAATCCTCAACGTTAACCCTTTAGGTGCCACAAGCGAGATATCTTCAGTGTAACAATCTCGTCAACATTTGCATGTAAATATCTAGAATATGTTTTACCGCCCATTTAACGCTTTGCCTCAAACAAAACGATAGACATTTCTACTTTTAATTTCGCGTTATATCCTCTGACACAAACTTATCCCTTTTCACAGTATTTTTCTTTCCCAAAAGCATTCCAAAATCTGCTGCCCTTTCAAGGTAGCATTTCAGAATAGTTTCTGATTACGTAAATTGTTGTACGAAGCGTGGAGTCTTATCAATATGTAATAATATGAGACTCTTCTGGTGGAACAATGAGGAGAGATTTTATCGAAATGTTCGTACGAGGTTTTCCCGGAGTATGAATTGTCTTATACCCAAAACCGGCATGACTTTTCCTCAGAAGCACCTCTACTTTATCGCACGGAATTGTTTAACATTTTTATATCAAGTAAAAAAAACCATTTTCAACAGACGGTTTTAGCGTTGAATTTTCCTTGGAGGTAGGGATTTGAGTAGGAAACTCTTTAATGATTAAAAAAATATTTGTGGTTGATTCGTCCAAATCAAAAGTTTGTATTTTTTTATATTGATGTGCTATATATTATATTTTTAATGGTGTTTCTTACTTCGAGTTGAGCTGTTGTTTAAATTTATTATTCGTTCCAACTAAACAAGGGACTTTGGTCTCATAGAGTTGGGACTTGCGTCTCAAAAATTGTAAATTAAATACGGTACTGTGAATAAATAAATAATAGTCATCAATAACACCGCAACTGCTTTTTTACTGTAGTGCCTTATGCATCATTAGATGCGGAGGAAGAGGAAAAAATCTAAGTAAGTTATGCAAACGCGTGTTTCGTAGTAACTATTCGCTTCCACATTGGTTTTACGATGCAAAAAAAATCATTTTAAAAATCTCGGTTAAAATAATATCTCGGTTTACGTGTGTTTTAGCGGGAGCATAATAATTCTTGTACAGAAGATCATAATAACAAGCGGCGCCGTGAAGTCTGCTAGAAGATGCTACAGAGTGGAGGTTGATGAACGTACAGAATACAAGTATTCACTTACCGACATCGCCACAACTTCCTTCTTTGTAGCGTAACCAAACTGCATCGACTTCATTTTATTTTGGCACAAACGGGTTCGAAATGCTCACTAGTAAATGGAACTAAAGAATAATACACTTCTTCGCGTGTTATGTTGGTACATCTTATACATTTGTGCATATATATATATATACACAGGGTGGCACTTAGTAATGAATTACTCGCCAAGTCACAAACTATAACAATATTTTTATCAAATGGAAGTATTACATTAGTCGATCAACTCGAGTGGAGTCAATAGAAGTATCATTTTGATACGCGTGCACATTTTCACAGTTACATAACACTAGACTCGACCGGAGCCAGGATGGGACAGGACAGTTACTCGGCCGAGACACTCGCCGAGTTATAAAATCCTTTCGCTTTGTGTACGAGCACATGCGTACGCAGTTTCGGACGAGAAAAACAACACTAAAAAATTCATTCAATTTCGTTCACTTTCGTAAAAGTTTTGTTGACTCGATTAGAAGTTGTGGAGAGTTTCGTGGCGGGCCGGGGGTCGCGCGGGTCGACGAGGGGGGCGCGGACAGGCGGCGTCCTGGCGCCGCTGCTCCGCTAAACTGACTCTCTCCTGAAACTGAAATTCAAACGAACACAGCCTCCTCTGCCTGAAACGGGGAAGTCCCATCCGTTAAGAATCTTGCCACATTTTTTCTACACTCACCCAGACATATGTTCACTCTTTGCCTTATTATTTTAACCCCAATTTGCAAATAACGAATGCAACATGATACATTTTGAGTCGAAGAAAAAATTTCGTCGAATTGAAGAAAGTAAACTATTTAGGACATAACATGGACTGACCATAGATAAACAGTTTTGGGCTATAAAAATGAATATCTTTTTGCAAGTTTCAGAGAGTTTTTTTTTGTTTTTATAAAAAACAAGTTCACGTTTTGTTATTTTCGTATTATTCTAGCTACGAATGTGAAGTGGGCATTTTTTAAAAATATTTTCCAACAACTTTATCATTTATCGAAACCTGTTTGAATAAGACAATGAAAATTACAACGCACTTCACCAATTATTATTTTTTGCATACGCAAAAAAAATGTAAAACGATCATTTTGTATAATCCGCGTCCTTATTTACTTAATATTAAAATAAATCAAAACTATCGGACGACTGTATTGAGTGACGAAAATAGTTAATATTTTGAGTGATTTACAAAATAGCGTTAAGATAAAATAGTTTCGCAGAATGGCACGTGTGTCAGCCTCCTTTCCCACGGTGCAGGAAGCGTGATGACGTCACGTCCGCCGTGAAGGAAGCGCGCTGATTGACGGGCGGTGCGCGTGCGCGGCTCACACACACACACTCGCCCGCACCTCTGCGAGGGTGTGTGTATATGCACAGTGCAGACCCCTTAGCATGTCGTGCCTTCGTTTTGGAAGTTCCATCGTATCCCATTTACTCAGTTTAGAGTGAGCGTTAAGCTTGGCTCGCACGAAGACAATACAATATACAGGACAATTTTGTCCTGTCCCAGCTCCGTAAACAGCCTCAACAGCGCGGGACATGATAATGGGACAATACAACAATTCGACCGTAGTTTACACGTGGAACGCAGCGATATACACGACGTCGACGCACGTTACGACGTCACGAGCGAGTTAGTAAACAATATGATTTCTTTTATGCCGAAATGTATAGAAATTGTTGGAGGACGAACTTAATAATAAAAATGCGCGGGAGCGACACGCGCGCTCGAGGCAAGTGACTATTGTCCTACTCTCCTGTCAGTGCGCGCTCACACGGGGAAAATGCGGCCGCTCGTGGTGGGGATAGTCCACTGTCTTGCGGAGATAGCATGCCCGTTTATCTTTAGGACATTGTCTCTGTCCATTCTGCTGCCCCCCAAATTTACCCCGAGGCCCGAGGTATTAACAGATATACGCGAGGAATGGATCGATGCCGGTCGAGGTGCGGAAACTTATGTCAGTGCCATTTTTGTCCCGATCTAATGGTGGGGGAAATTAATCCTTTAATGAACGGGAGTCACCGGGCGTGTCTTGGACCTGAGGTTACCGATTGCGGGTGCCCCTGTTAGTGGACATCTTTTGCTGAGGACTTCCCTGAGCGTGGAATATAAGTCTTCTTTATCGCTTTCGCCTGATGAGGTAAAATTCTCCACTAATTACAGATTGTGCGGATATGAGTTTTGGCAAGAGTTAATTTGCAACCAGTGGTCCTTGGGTAAGTCAGCCGCCTTCGAGTGCGCCGCCGGCGCCGATGACCGGCCTCAGAGGTCACCTCGGAGCGATCTGGTACTCCGGAGAGTAGATACTAACATTTTCCTATCACCGTCGAAGGGGTAAAGGGGTTTAAACTAGGTGATGGATTCATTTATTTATTGTGTGAATACTTCCCCTTGTCCCTACCGTGTAGACATTGAAAGTTTTCAATGTAAATATTTGTTCGCGGCTTTCAGTTACTTAATTTTGTTGGTAGAGGAAGAAATATGATCAATTCGTAATGAAAAAAAAATGCTCGCTTGTATGAGTGAATCCGACGCCACTGTCTTCCGACTGCCCATAACCCGAAGTATGCCCGGATGGCCCGAGAAAAGATTTTATCCCCTTCCGCCTGTTCCGCCGTACTGAAGCACTTCATCTTCGCCATCACAGCTGTCGAGGTCTTCGCCCGTAGCCCTAGGCGAGAGTTCGCGTTATACCCCCCAATACTAGGTCCTCACCCAAACTTAGCCTCCTTAGACCTAAACACTTCGGTCTTTTGAAATAAAAGCTGAATGAGAATTACTCCAGTTAGAACTGAGAAGGTGACTCAGTCCTACAGGAGCTAAATTAATATGGTCTCGTTTAGGTATGACAGATAAATATATTCCCACAAACCATCACCCGAGACTGAGGGGAAATCTATAAGCTTTATCAATATTACAAATTACGAAAATTTTCCTCACAAGGATTTCAAATTTTTATCTCCTATCTTGGAATCTACGCAGAAAATTGAAGGTCCACTGTTATTTACCTATAGCAACAACAAACTCTAATTTGATAGAACTTTGACTTGAGCCATTAATATTCTTACGCGACCAATTCAGAAATTGAAGAATTTGCAGAATTTTTTTATTCTTTAAATACGTTTTCCAAACCCTACTAAGTTTTCACCGGTGACACTTGTCATTACACGGAAGCTATTCGGTGTTCTGGGCAATGTGCAGTTCTCTTATCCAATACTTCCACTACTAACAGTAGTTCATATGCTATACTACATTTTTTTAAGCCAATCAACGGGCTTATGAAAGCCCCAACAGATTTGCATTATTGACCAGGTATTATATAATAACACTCAATCTAAACAATCTTAAAGTCTATTTAAATTTACAAAGGTATAACTATGGCATAATATAGACGGACATGGCAAGTGTGTCCATCGCGAATCAGGAGTGATAACACCGCTTGCTTCTTGAATGCTTGATTTTGCTGTAGGAACACATCGACAGTACCGTTTAATGAGATGTTATTCACTGTTCTGAGGATCCTCGGCAGAAGGGAAAATAATGCGATGTTGGTTTTATAATTTCCCACAGCAAAGATAGCATCGGTACACAAGTTACGGTGGGGTACCTTAAGGTTAATCTGAGCAAGAATATCACGGGCATCTGTACAGCTAGATATTAATTAAATAAAACCTGCCAAAATCCTTCTGAATTTGAAATTACTGTAGATGATCATAATATTTAATTATGAAAGTATTTGATCCAATTCTAAATATTAGTTCATATACTAATAATAAATCTTTATTAATCATAATATACAACTATTTCAAATATAAATCAATAAAACGAAGGGATACATGACTAAAAAGTGAACTTATTGCCGCCAGCCAGTTAAGTGCTTACATTATTATTTATGTTTTATTATTGTTTTATTTATTTATTTATATAAAGATACACATTACAAAAAATAACGTATTCCTAACTTTATGAGGCCAAAAGTCTTGTGTTGAGTTGAGATATAACAATTATAACATTTTTTTTTTTAAATAGTGCAAATACTTATAACTTTCAGAAAGCATCTCGGTCCTGAGCTGGTTGTTGGTTCTGGTTTGGAGGCGCCAGAAACTCGCATTTCATCCTCTCGTTATCTGCTGTGATCACACCATCATGTGTGTGATCCCATCGGCCAGGGTTAAGCTAGGGTTTCCTAGGACAGCGGTGCCCGCATCTTAACGGCCGTAGTGAACGGTGATGCGGTGGACAGCCGTCGTCACGTCGACTAGAGAGTGGTTTCCTAGGGAAACGGAGTTAAATGGTGTTGATAACACCGTTTTCCTGGGAAACCACACTCTAGTCACTGTTACGACGGCTGTCCACCGCATCACCGTTCACTACGGCCGTTAAGATGCGGGCACCGCTGTTCTAGGAAACCCTAGCTTTAGTGACGTGGACGCTAACGAGTTGGACTAGACAGTAGCGTTACCGGTGGAATGCAACTGGGCATTCGCAGCATTTAATAGAATCACACCCTCCAGCAAGATGTGACTCATTGCGACCTTTCTTATAATAATAAGAAAATTAAAACAAATATAAATTACAAGTAATAAAAATAATATACGAATAAAAATAACAAGCAACTATTTGACAATTAAATCCGACATAATTTTTTGTCAGAAATAAATTACAGGTCATAAAATGGTATATTCCTTAAGGTCTATTCCTAAAGGTCCACCTGCTCACTGTTTTCTCGTAAACATTGTAACCGACTGTAATATAAATATATGCAGTATCCCGCAGCAGTCTCCAGCAATGGTACAGTGAAACCCACTCTGTTTCATGTCTTAAATATATTTATTTAGACCGCTTTAAGATTTCAACCTTTTTTCATTTTAACCGGTCGATGTCGTTTTTTGTTAATTTACCATATTATGTAACACATTAATTTAAATTCAATTATTTTCATTCGTTACAAAAAATGTTGTCCCGTTATTCATTTTGCAATACCTAGTTATGTAATTTCGTCCTAGAAGAGTGGGAAATTGGGATTTTATTCGGTTGAGATAAAGATGTCTCGAAAACGAAACTTTGATCTTAAAATGGCAGTTTAAATCTTGTTTCAAAATTTTACAACACTACGACGTACCATTAATTAGTTTAATTATAAAAGAAAATTATTTATAAAAGATATTTTCTTAATAAGTTTTTTATATAATATGTAATTTTAGGTATGAAAAGTTCTAAGAGGTTCTTATGATGTTATAAATTAACTTAATAAAGCTTTAATAAATCAATAAAAGTTTGTTTTTTTTTAAGATTATATTTGAAGCACTAACTTAGGAGCGGTCGAGCCTCTGATGGGTCTGAATGGATAGATGTGGTCAACAAAAATTATAACAGAAATAAATCGGACTCTATTCAAAGACAAATTGCCATCAGGGCTGGTATTCCAAACTAAATTATTGCGCGTTTTTACGTACTAAATATGCATTATAGCGCGCTGTAAACGCGTTCAGAATACCAGCTCAGGTCTTGCGAGGATTACGGAACAATTTCCTCGGTGTCTCGGGTTCTTGGCGGCTTCATGCCACTCGACTTTAGAATTGAGGAGCTTGCGAAGACTCATGAGGTCGAAAAGGGTCTCACTCTGCAAGACTTGCCAACTGACAGATTTTTTTAGGGAACCAGTAACGTTTTCTCCCCTCCATATCCTGCGGAGCGATATCAGATAGACTATAGATTCGATGACCAAACGCTCCCTGATGTGAAACAGGATGAGTTAAGGATCTTCACCGATGGCAGTCTCTTAAATGGCAAAGTAGGTTCAGCATTTGTACCCTACGATAGCGTAAGAGAACTGCCTGCCGGAAGGTTTTAACTCGATCACTTTTGCTCAGTATTTCAGGACGTTTAAAAAAAACCGCCTAATAGATGGAAACATGTAACGAATTTGACGAACTGTAAATCATGTGTTCGTGCGATTGCGGACCGTAATTCGGTCAACCCCATTGTTATGAGCATACGAACTGAAAATGAAATAAAGACAATTGAAAAAGAAAAAATCACAGTTTTACTTTCGAAAGTCAACACCTTAGTTCTTATTATACACGGTAAACCTTAGCTAAGTGCCGAATATTTCCCTTCGACATTCCAATCAAACCGAGAACCTGAACTTAAGCTCCGCAATATCCATAGAAATATCCGCCAGTGAGGGTTAACTAATGCTAAACAAGACTGGTTGAGAAAAACTTATTCATGTGAAAGGTTTATCTACATAAGATAGGAGGACGGGACGCGGCTAGAATAAAGCTCTCATAGATCGTAAAGTCATGAGCTTAATCGAATGTTCTACAAAAGCAATACCATTGCGTGGGTGCCACGTGCTATGAAACTCTCCAGGCTGTAGTTTAGTTAAAAATTAGCTTTAATTTTATTTTTTTGTATTTTACTTCAATTGTGCCCATATACTCGTATATTTTAAGGAGATGTGTCTGCCATTTTTTGAATGGAGTAATTAATAAATAAATAAAACGTACAAAATAAGAAAACCATACGATTTTGCTATTTTAAAAAGTAGTTTTTTTTCCAAATCGCTCCATTTCCAGGCACCTCTATTCAGAATGATCAGGCTTGTTAAAGAAAATCAGAATCTGAATTATTTTGATTTTAAATTAAATGACTTTACTTTTGAATTTTAAAATAATAATAATAATTTTCAATATGGTTCTTAGTTCTCACATCTCTGATCAAACTGTATCCCCATATAATTTGTCAATTGAATCTATTCGCCTCTGCTTTTTCATTTGTTGTTTCCTTTCTAGTTTTATGTAACTGTAACTATATTTTCTGTAATAGGATATATTTAAAATGGACTTGAATTTATTAAAACAAAGGATTAACATTATTTAAAAATAATAATTTTCTAGGCCTATTAGTTTGTTAATACAATAATTTATTGAAAATATACTTAAAAGTTTTATACAACTAAAATTGAATTACTTTTCAACGATTAACTTCTATGAATTACTTGTCTATTTATTATACGTCAACGAGTGGAAAATAAAACAAAGACTGGTCTCGAAAGCGATGAAACCGGTCACTGGTTGTTCCAAATTTCAAGATTTAAGTGTCACTCGTCTAGATGGTGTACCATTGAATATGAAGCAGGATGTTTGCAGGATAGTGGATAATTGGAAGAATTATAGATTACCGTATCTGAATATTATACCTATTGGATTTCTACTATAAAATACTTATGTAAATTAAATTTTCTTATTGTATTAAATTGAGAAAGATGAATTTAGTTTATTGTATTTTCTGGTTGAATTACCATAAAATATTAAAAAATACGTTTAACTGACAATGTTGTCCAGTCTATACTTTGAACACGTCAACGACGTACCTTCTCCGCAGTAATATATTCTTTATTTAGTAAAAGATAGTAAGTTTTTACATACTGAATACAATATATATATATTTAACAGTGTAATTATTAGGGTACGCGTAAGAATATGTTTATGTGTGCCCTACTTCAAGACTCAAAATAAAAACAAATTGAATAAAATAAATATATATCTGTTTACAATCAGAAATTAAATATTAGCTATTAATGGACTTCTCGGGGCTTTCTGATGGGTACCAATTACTGATGTAAGCTTCAGATAATAAAAGTAATTAATACGAATGTATAAACAACGAAGAAATTCAGTGATTCGGAAAATTGGATATAAAAATGTTTTATTACACGCGGTAAAAATTAAAGCATTTAATTGTACGTCCAAGTTTCCCGAAAATATATGAAAAGCTAATTCAAACTTAACTACTTTGAACGGCGTCACAAGTGCTTGTGAATCCACCATTCAATTACAGCGTTGACATGTGTCATGATAGATTTCCGGTTTCCGGGAAGCCATTTTTTGCAACGTTTAGTATATTTTGACAGCTACGGGGCTATACCTTAAATATCACGACAACTCACCGATGGCAACTGATGACATCACGAGCGGAGTAATTTCAAAATCACAAAACTTTTAAAAATCGTAGCGATGAGAATTCGACAAATAAAAATATACACATGTATTTTTTGGCTTAGTTCGATAGTCTATTAACAAATATATAAATAATAAAACCGCTTAACTTCCGCAATACGTATAAACGTCGTTTGTATAATATGTTTGACGTCGTAACCCTTTTCACAAATGTTAATGTAGATACATCGAAAACAATTGTAAAGGATATTTCAAATTCGTTGGAACGTCTTCACGAAACAGCTTCATTTGTGAAACGGTAGCTGTTATTGCCACTTTTCGCATTTTAAATATTAATTAATGTTAGTAAAAATTAGTATTTCACTGCTTACTGACTTTATATGTCTACCAATTTCAAGGCGTACCCGTCTCTTCGTCAGGACACTACACCAACATGCAAATGCTAAAATACACTTTCACCTTTACCATCCATAAAAATACATAAATAACGTGCAGATTTAAAAGGGATGCAAACACTACCATGTCCGAACATGCACTAAAATTAAGTTATTCAGTGATATGTTTATAGGGGTGAAGATAAGGAAAGGGTGCAGCTAAGAGGTCGAACGTTAGACGATTGGTTCATTTTTAAATAAAAAAGCGGGATATATTGAAAAGATATTTGAATATTTATTGGGAGAGTGTTATTTTTCAATTCTTTTTTATGTATAAAATAAAACCCAAATACAATTTCAATAGGGTTTCTTTGAAGTATAGTTGTTTATAAACGGCGTAGATACACAGTTTATTTAAAACGGTGAAGTTTTCCCGTTTTTTTTCTTAATGTCTTAAAGGTTACAATTGGTTACGACACAGTTTCAGTTAAATGTGCTACTCCGTTGTGGAACCTTTAGTTTTTGGAATTCTTTTATAATGGTAACGACTAACGACTTCGCGCTATTTAAATTTTCAATTTGATTATACGGAATGCGGTTGGACAAAGGCATGGAAATGTGCGGGTATGGGGTGAAGTGAAGACGGGCCGGGGAGATTTCATGAGCATATATGTATGTGCTGGTGGATTTTTATAAGCTGGCGCTTGCGCTTTACTTACACATACGCATTGTGTAGTATCCGTGAATAAGCCCATGGTATGACATCGCACGGCATACGCATTATGAAAATAATATCTGTCTCTCTCGCACTCAGACGCGCTTTTGAGCGTGACATAGACAACTATTGCTTTATTAGTTGCTAATGATATGGTAATACAATTTACACAGGATGCTTCTGTGTTCGTCTGAATTTCACTGCGATTCTCAATAGTAAAAATATTATAATATGTACCAGTATTAAGTTATGGATTAAAAACACTGGTTTATAAATATGTAGGTATTTTCATTTAATCAAATAATGAATAGGTCTATTATGTAGTGATGGCGCTTTCGTAAAACTTACACAGAAACATTTTTAATGTACAGAATACTGATTTTAAAAATCTCTTTTTTTTTATTTTTTTTTTTTTATTTTTTATTTTTTTTTTTTTTTTCTTTTTTAAATTCAAAACAATTTTTTTTTTAAATTCCCGCCAAACTGCAGAAGCAGTTTTTTTGCAGGGATTTCTCTCTTTAAACATTTTTGTAACATAATATAATAAATGTTTACATAAAATATTTTTAAAAAAAAATCTTAAAAATATCAATAAAATAAAAGTTTAAAAAAAATTAAATACAAGTTAATCAAGTTTTTTTTGAAAACGAAATATATAAAAAATAATAAACAAACACTTTTTTTGACACTGTTTTAAATTGTTTGGTTTCCCCATTTTTTTTAAATTTTTTTTTTTATAGACTAAACTTAGAATTTAAGAAAAAGATTTTTAAAACCAATTTTACTTTGTTTTTATTCATATCACTATTTTTTATTTCGTCCGGGAGTCTCTTTACTATGCGAGGGAGTATATACGCCCTGGTCCTCTCTCCATACGCATTTATGGCTCTTCTTTCTATGAAGTTTCCTCTCGCTTTTTGGCGCGTTTCATGCTTATGTGATATTGGCGTTTTATACAAATCCATGAAGTCCTCTGTTACCAGGCGATAGTATATCATATTCTGTACCGTCAAAACTTTACACATCGGGAAAAGATTTTCGTAGTCATTTTGAGTTATTAAGTTGGTTTTACTTGCTAACATTTTAAGGAATCTAATTTGTAATTTTTTTATCCTATTTGTATACGTTGTAAATGTTAGCCCGTAACAACTCACTCCATACGATATAATTGACTCAACCAGTGCATGGTATAAACAGTACAAGGTGGCCCGCGGAACACAGAATTTCAAATAATTAAATTTTATAAGTACCGCTTTTAGTTTTTGGCAAACACTTTCTACATGTAATTTCCAATGAAAATTATTTTCGATAGTTAAGCCTAGATATGTATATTGTTTGACCATTTCTATCGTTTGACAGGCACAAGGTGATTTTTTTAAATGGAGACATTCATAATCGTGACCTTTAACATTAAGTATTTTGTTTTGTTTACTTGTATGCGTAGAATGAATAAGCATCACTTTTGTTTTATTTATGTTCAGTATTATCCCATTATCGTGAGCCCATTTCATGATATTGTTTAAGTCCGATTGAATATTTTTCTCAACATGTGTAATATTTTTGTCAGCGCACAAGATGCAAGTGTCGTCAGCAAATATGTATTTGGTACATTTTTCGATAACATTGGGAAGACTATTTACCTGCATTATGTAGCAAACTGGTCCTGATATTGAGCCTGTTGCCACACCAGTATTTGAGGTGGTTGGATTACTTTGTTCGTCATTTATCTTGACTTGTATTTTCCTGTTTTGTAGATAATTTTGGAACCACAATTTTAATGGTCCTCGTATTCCACATTCATCCATTGCTATTTCCAAGGTTTGATGATCCAGGGTATCAAATGCCTTTTTAAAATCGATAAAAAGTACTCCCACGTACTTTCCTTCATTTAAGTATTTATTTATTTCATCAGTAAATTTAGACAGTAGTGTTGAAGTACTTTTGTTTTTTTGAAATCCATATTGAACTGAGTTTATAATATTATTTTCATCTAAAAAGGACTGTATCTGGCTGACAACAGCTCTTTCGATTATTTTATCTATACACGAAAGGATGGCTATAGGTCTGTAGTTAGTAAACTCCTTATGGTCCCCTGCTTTAAAGATAGGTCTTATTATTGATACCTTTAAATCATCTGGCATAACTCCTTGACATATACACAAATTTATCAATTTCGCTAAGATTGGACTGATTTCTTGCACTACTTTCTTTAAATCACTGACTCTAATTTGATCACATCCGGGAGATTTCTTTGAATTCATGTTTTTTATAATCTTTTCTACGTCTTCTTTATAAATATGTTTATATCTCATGGACAAAGGCACTGGAAAAGCATAGTTTACACGATTCAAGAATTTTTCATTGCATTTATGTTTAATATTATTTATCTCTTCTACGAATGTTTTTGCAAATTGATTACATAGATATTTTGTATCTCCTAAAGATCTCATGTGTTTAATTATAACCGTGTCTAGATTATTTTTTTGTTTCCCACATAAACCATTTATTTTTTCCCACAATTTTCTCGGATCGTTTTTAAGGGTATTAATTTCATTTTTGTCGTAAACGTTTTTAGTGTCAAGTATTTTTTTATTTGTTTTGTTTCTCCATTTAGAATATTCAAGGCGGTGACTCTGATTATTTGGCGTGTTTTTCCATTTTTTATAAAGTTGGTTTCGTTATTTTATCATTTGTTTCAGTTCTTCTGTTATCCATGGATTTTTGTGTTTATTTCTGTTTTTATACTTTATTTCTTTTTTTGCAGATTCATATATATCGTTGAAAATATTTTTAATTTTACTGTATAGTTTTATAGGACAGTTTGTACAAAGAAGGTCGTCCCAATTTGTTTTCTTAAGTTTGGTTAATATATATTTATTATCTAATATTTGTATGGTTTTTTTTTTGGCCATCCGGTATTTCTTCATTTCCTATGGCTACCGTTGTCATAAAATGATCCGATATTTTATTTGTCACAACTCCTGAGTAAATTGCCGTAGATGTGTGGTATCGTACTGCTATATGGTCTATACACGATTGCACATTTCGACCAGATACTACTTCGTCTCTTGTGACGTCACTTATGACGCTCTGTAGGCCGTTCTCGCACAGTATTTCTTCGTATTCGATACATTGTCTATTTGTCGAATCCATTATGTTTATGTTTATATCGCCGCAATAAACGATATTTTGTTTTTGTGTTGTCTCGAAGAAATATTTCAATTCCGATAAGAAAGTAATTTTATCGCAACTAGGCGGTCTGTAGATTGCAATTATGTTACATAGTATTATATGAGGATTTTTAGACGTACTTATTTCTCCCGTAATCGTCTCGGCGCTGTTAAATGGACAATGTGTTTCCTTAAATAAATATGTTTCTTTTACATACATTATAACGCCCCCACCCCTTCCTTGTTTTCTTAAATTATAAAACATAGTGTAATTTGGAATATTGTATATATTAACTAATTCTTGCTTTATATTTGTCTCCGTTAAAACGATTACATCTATTTCATTTTGTAGATTATTTATCACTATCAAGAATTCATTAAAGTTTTTTTTTATCGATCGTATATTTAAGTGGATAACAAGAAATTTTGCATTTTGAATAGGTATTTTTTTTATCCATGTACTTAATTCTTCGCATTTAAAATAATTTTCAAAAGGTGTGAATAATTGTGTGTGGTCCATTGAATACAATATGTATTTTTTTTCTTAATTTATTTTTCTGTTTATGGTAAAGGAGTTTATATTTCGAGATACCGTTTTAAATCATTTTCTGAATAGATTCGAAAAATTTTTTGATTTTCGCCTTCACGTTTTATCAATATTTTTCCTTCACTTACCCAAATAAATTTAAATTTAGATTTAAGCACATTTTTTGTTTTCCACAACAATTCTTTCTTTTGTTTCGTTAAATTTTCGTTAATATATATTTTATTTTCATTTCCATTTCTAAAGATATCGTTATTTGTTAGCAAGTTTTTTCTCTGTGATATCCAAATATCTCGCGTCGAACGGCGTGAGAATTTGACAATCACAGGAGGTGGCCGAGCATCACTTCGTTGCGGCATTCGCCATATTTTCTCGATGTCGTCATTTTTTATATGATTTTTTTCAGCAATTTTCTTTATAACACTCTTAATGTTTTCATTTTCTTGTTTTTCTATTCCAATCAGTTCGATATTGTTATTATTTTCGGCTTGTTCCAGTTCTTGAATTCTGTTTTCTAACGCACCGTTGTATTTTTCTAAATATTCGTTTTTATGTATGACGTCAGTTAACTTATTTTCTAATTTTTTTACTTTTTCCGATGTTTCTGCGTTTTGTTTTTGAATTTCGTCATATTTTTGGGATAGAAAATCCACTGATTTGGTGAGTGCTTCTAAATCTTTTTTAATCTCTAGCATAATTGATAGTTTCGCGTTAATGTCTGTTAATGTTTTTTCCATTTTATCAGGTCCTTTCGACTCGCGGCGCTCATCTTGTTTGCCAGTCGTGTTGTCGCTTTCGGAACCCAGCTCATTTTTGCAGATGTTACATTTCCAGAATTCTCTACCCACTTTCGTTGCAACTTCACTATTTTTTATGCAGATTTTATGGAATGTTCCGCCACAGTCACCATTGCACTTGAACACATCACTATCTTTGTTTAAATATTTTTTGCACTTTTGGCACTGAACCATTTTACAATCGAAATTTTAATATTTAAGCAATGTATTTATTATTTATGGTACTTCCACAATTTTTGACGTGCGCACTCGTCGAGAGTTTGCGAGTAATTGAATTAGAGCCAAAAAAAATCACTTAAGAAAATGTTATACATTTACAGGTATTTATTTTTAAACAAGCGTGTTTTTATTTAATATTCTGTGTTCATCATAATAGTAATTAATAGAATGTAAATAAAATGCACATTTCAAATTATATCGGAGAAAACATGTATGCACACTTATTAAAAAACAATAAATCTTATTATTTTTATGCTTAAAACAATCTACACAATTTCGCATTTTAGTTCTAGAGTAATTGACTTAAAAAAATTTTTTTTTTCAAATTTAAATTGCCCCTTGTTCTCGGAAGGGCAATAATTAGTAAATTGCAACATTTCAAAAAAATATTTGAAAAACATAAAATAATGAAACAAAGTATTTTAGTAAATTAATATTACTGTTTCTTAACCCGTTGTATTTTTTTTTCATATACACAACCCTCTAATCAAACACCGAATTTTAAAAAAAAAAGCACATTTGGTTAAAATTTAATACAACTTTTTTTGTAAATCAACATCCTGTAGATTTCAAATGCCTTAGTGTGAGTTTTCTGAAAGCGCCAGCTTAAATTAAATCACCAGTACTTCTTCCTTGGAAGATTATAATACGAGGAAGTAGGTATTATGGATAAAAAATAGATGTTAAGGTGAAGCGCTTGGTGATTTAGTTTTTGTTTTTTTAAACGATTTAATTATTTATTGTGAAACTGTTTTACGTGTTCGGAAGGGTAACTGTTTTATAACAGCAGATACATTATTTTTTACCACCTCCAGTATATTTATTATACTAAATTAATAAATATGTTAATAATCTGTACAATCTGTGGTCAACTCTACCTTGTCTATGGTCGAAATACAGTCTCCGAAATGTCAATATGTTAATCTGTGGATATGTTTGTGGAATTCGAATGTCAGTGAATGTGAATGTGAATGTGCAATGTGTGAATTTCGATTTGTTGATTCTTGTTGGCGATGGGTATAAGTAAACTATTATGAGTGTAATTTTTAGGTGTAATTAATTAATTTCTGCTCTTATTTTTAGTTTGCGGTCGATTAGTTAATGTTGATCCGGCGATTTGTGATGTTGATTGTGTCGTGACTAATACAAATAGTGTTTTTGTGTATCATTTTTTATTATAATCTATTAAAACTTTATCTTAAATAAAGTAAAATGACACCATGTCGACTTTGTTCACAAACTTCTGAGATGAATGTAGACATTTTTGATGATTCCTACAAAAATCATGATCTACAATTGAAAATTAATCAACTTTTTTCCTTCTGGGTAATTTTTTTTATCATAATGTAACCTTCAACTGCTTATGCCTTTTACCAAGTTCATGTGCTTTCTAAAAAAAAATTTGCAGGTTGATAAAAAAGATTCCCTCACATCAATATGTACGGAATGCACGAATCGAGTCCTGGATTTCTACACGTTTTCTGAACACGTTAAACAAACTCAAATCATCTTATTAGAAAAAAAATTAATCGGTCGAGTCCCGACGGAAGATACAAACGTTGAAAATCAGGTAAATGTAGAAACAAATTCATTTTCATATAAGAAATGATTTATTAAGAATCTATTGTCTTGACACGATATATCAACAGATGTATTTTAGGTATCCCCTTAATATGTATTTTACAAATATAAATCCAAATTTCAAACAAAGCAATTGTTTTAAAAAATAATTGTTTTCAATAATTAAAAACAAGAATTTTATGATTACACATAGAATTATGATATACCAGAAGGTGCATAGAACCAAGTTTGTATAAATCGTATTGTGTCCAAAAGTCCCCCCTCTACCCGACATCCCGCCTGCACGCATTTTGCCAGACTGCGAACAATATATGTATTATCAAAACACAAATATAATTAAAAAAATTGTTATGTTGTGTTTTTCCACAAAAAATATTTTACTGACTGGTCTATTGAAAAAAAACAGGTACTTTTACTAGGCAAACGTAAAAAAATCATTTAGTAAATTAATACCGCTTAATATAAGGCCGCTAAGGCTTATTAATAGAAAGTCGGGTAAAAAATTCGACTACCCTGGCAATGCCAACTAAATGTCCACCTAATTTTATTTAACAATCTGACAGATAGTAAAATAATCAAATTCTCAAATAATATTTTTTGTAAATTCGCTTCTTACTCATGAAATGTGATCCTACCGTATTTCCTTTTAATCCCAGCAGTATTTTGACACTTACAAGCGACACAACACAGCGTAATTGAATTTAAATCGGCAGTTGCGTACTAAGCGACGTTTACATAATACCTAATGGCCAAAACTTAAAATTACTCATTTATGAGTAGTTTAGTCGGCTTCAGTTTTATGCGCGTACGCAGTTTCTGGACTATTATAATTCTGTGTGATGTGATTACGACACCATGTTGGCCCACACAAGTATGATAATACGTTATCAAATTTGTCCAACTGTGGACGCGCGGAGAAACATTTAAAACTAAGGATAATTGAGTCCATATTAATGCTTGTCTTTAATGCTTAAACTAAGGACTTTATCAGACAAAGCTTTTTTCCAATTTAGGTCAGACCTAGTGCTAATATTGGAGATTTTTTATGTACGAAAAATGTTTTCACTTGCCAGGTGTATGCGTAAGTCTTCAGATTAAGTGCGGAAAGGGAATGATGATAATGATTTTTTTATTTTTTTTTACTAAATCATTGATATTGTAGCCTTCTGGCAAAAGTCACTAACTCTAAAAATGACAGTTTTTAGTTTAATATGCTGTTGAAGTGTAAAATTACAGTTTTGAGTTTAATATGCTTGTAACGTACGCGTTACCACGTGTTTGTGTCCTGGTTCGTCACCCGCGTCTGCCGCAGTCAAGCTTCCCGGCATAAGTGAAAAGCCGCCCTCCCAGACAGAGTCAAAGACAAAGTCGGAAGGTAGGGGCACAGCTGCGCCGATCGCAAGTCATTCTCAATAGACTTTCCACCCGGTCCAAGTGGTGTAGAGAGGCAAAGGCAGTCAGCAGGCAGAGCGGAGCGAAGAGCGAAGTGCAGGAGGGCGAACAGGGCGGAGAACGGAATAAAACATGTCTGAACTGTTCAGAGTTAGGAACTCAACTGCTTTATTCATACAAAATAATCGCCTTATAAAGCGGTGCGCGTCGGGCTCCGTGAGTCAGCCGTCCCACCCGTTTCGGCTGCCTGGGAGTGGTGGGGATAGCTCACCCCGCCACTCGCTACATGCAGCCAGCCTCAGGTGACGTAAATAGGCTCTTTCGTCGGCAGCCGCGATGCGCGCAACATGTCAATACAATATACAATATATATATATAAATATAATATGTGTTGTCCAGATGTTGTCTGGACATGGTGAGTTTAGGTCAAAATTATATGACCTCGCACTAGTAAGAGATCCTGAATGTACTTGCGGGGAGCCCCGTCAGACGGCTGAACATATCCTATGGCATTGCCCGATTTTAGATACTGAAAGGGAAAACATGTTAAACGGCTTGACAGAGGTGACGAGGCCGATGTGGAATCCAAGCTTATTCGCTAATCCAACTAACGTTAAAGCATTTTTCATTTTGTGAGCGAATGGGTAGAAAAATGGGAGGAACTGGGTAAAGGTCTACCATGAGTACTAAATCAGTTTAAGATAAAAGGATACATACTTGGGTACTAGCATTGGTTGTCTGAACTGAACTCTTGTCCGTCTGTGTTGTTCTTGTCCCATAGAAGGGAAATGGTAAATTACAAATCTAAATAGTAGACTAACTCAAGAGAACCACGCGCCCACCATGCTCTGGGACCCGTTTCGTCTGCTTTAAGGTCTGTGAGATTGTTAGGACGATTAAGGTCTTTGCATAGGATTGTTTCTACTGCTGGTATTAGGAAAATGGTTTTTGCGAGGAATTCAGTACAATGACGAAAAGTAATTTCGCCTGAGTTCGATAGGGATCATGTTAGGATCTGTGTTAGGATTTTGCCGGTAGTGTCTTGATAATTTGATGTTCCACTGTGATTTGTTATAGATACGTATTGTTTTTCTTCTGTTGATTGAGTGCATGTTGTATAGGGCAAATTATTCTAATGTTTCCTATATGTATTTGGGTTTCGTGTCGTTTGATTGATTTGTTTGTATTACTACGTTCTTCTTCTTTTCCGATGCGGGATCTGGAGCGTGCGGCCGCGGTCTCAATTTGGAACTAACACTGTATTCCTCCACTGTAATACTGGGAAATTAGAAAAAGGTGATTGTGCTGACCTTGTATTTGATTGATCACAAACTGACAATACTGCAGTGAAACAATGAAAGTTTTTAAAGTTTATTTGTTTTGTTATTTTCGCGGTTTGATTGTAAAAAAATATTTAATTTTCGCTTTATTAGTTTAAAAAAATAAATAAATTGATATTGATATGCGAAACTGAAGAAAGACTCAAGTCTTTATGAACAGTTTCGGGAAAGGGGTGGATGCTTTCATTGTAATATACAATATAGGCCCTTTTCAGGGCTTATAAACACGATTAAGACACAATATGGAATACATAAATACAGACATAAAAGAGTAATCTCTGGCTATATTCCCCTGGTATTACTGAGGCCAGGCTCGAAAGCGAACCATTTATCTTTATTGGGAGCCTAGCGCTCAGTCACACAAATACCGGGTTTCTAGCTACGTTTATCAATTCACTCCGTTATCATTTACGTATATCACTTTCATTTGTCCATTTTAACGTTATTCGCGTGTCCGGAACAATGCTGTTGAAGCGTAAAATTACAGTTTTGAGTTTAGTATGCGTAAAACTATGTTCTTTAGTAGGCCTCCGTCGCCAAGGTAACATAGTTTTTTTTTTTTAATTTGCGTAAATTCAAATTATTTGACTGATATTATGTGACTTTTAATAAAATCTCAACAAGCACGAATCTCCAAACATTCAAATTGCGATTTCTCAAAACAGTGTTTTTCCGGGTGTAAGAGGATGAATGCTGTTATGCTGTTTTAAATGTTGGCTAGAAGTACAATTTATCGGTTGACACACAACACGAAAACCCAGAAAAGGCTACGAGTAATATGCGTCATATTAACATGTTTTTATATTTTTAGGGTGATTATAAAAATGTTGAATTACAACAGAAAACAATTCTAAACAACATAAAAACAGAGTTCATCGATAATAAAGAAATAAAGATCGAGTTTTGTGATTCCGCGCCGGTCGATAACTCCGAAGGACCCCACGTAGATAGCGAAGATTTAGTTTCTAACGATTATTCCGATGTAAATATCGATACTCAAGATCAAAAAAAGGAATCAATCGATGCGCTCTCCGATGAATTGCCTAAGAAACGTATTGATTTTCCAGCTGAGTTGATAAGAAATGGGAAAATGATTATAAAAAAACCCGAATTTAAAGAGTTGATAAATGATTTTTTCTCTTTACACTGCCTGTTGTGCGCAGATCGACCGATATTCAACGATCATGAGAAGGTATGAACCTTAACAAATTCTAATTATTTACTGCAACTGGTTAACTTCAAGATCGGCACTTTAAGTTAGCCACTAACATTTCTGCGTATCCTCCTCCGTGAATGCTTCGAAGAAGCGTTTCTAGCGGATAACTCGAAAGTTCTGATTTTAAACTTACCTGGTGGTAGTAATTAGCCCACAAAATTATTTTCTTATATTATACAATTTCTTTTCACATCTTTTAATATGGTATACATACGAAATTAGCCGTGTCCAGGCGCACAAAGAATACAATTCTGAGTGTGAAATAGAACCAGAATCCTGGACGAGTTATTTTGACTGGGTGGCTACTCTCGGGTTAAAATCCCGTAAACTGAAATCAAGCGGTTGGCGCGCTCGCATACCAAGCTCGAGGCCCTGGGTTCGATTCCTGGGAGGATCAACATCAAATATTTGTTTATAATATAGTTTTACTCTACAATATTTCACCGTCCCCGAACTGGTTCCTGAAGCGTAAGACCGATCACGTTACCTTCCCGTGTACCAATGCACCATTAGGTGTGGATGTGATGATGACTTTTCTTTATTTATAATTGATATATTTAATGTATATTTTAGTTGATGAATCATATCTCCAGTGTCCATAAAACTAAAGGATATATAACTTGTTGCAGTTGCAATGTTAATTTATTTACCCATAGATCAATTTATTTCCACCTGGCAAAGCATCTGCAACCGTCGGCCTTTGAGTAAGTAATAACTTATTGTTGATAATGGATACAATGAACTTAACTTTTATTAAACCTGTTGAACATTTCAAATATCAGCTCCTTACTTGTTCTAAAAATATACGCATACGTACTTTTACAAAAGCATCAACGAACAGAGAAAGGAATTTTAACTGAGACTCGTCGCATGCAGATCAAAAGAGAATGATATTATCAATGACAAAACAGATATTCTAAAGCGCTGGATGCAACATTTTGATGAGCCGCTTGACACGTTCACTGCGTTCAATATATCGCGAAAAATGACGTAATGCACTGTAACAAGTACTCACTAACACTGACAGATTTTTACAGTGCTAAGACTATAAAAAACAGTGATTGTAAACATGCTGTAGAATATTTGGTTGGGAACCCTGAAAGCACCAACATGACACAGCTCTCGTGACCGACGCGGGGCTACAATTATCGCATGGACGCAGGAGTCGTGTCCGACGCACCGAACGTGTTAATGGAGGCTCTAACACATCGGGTAATACAATAGATGTAGACTTGGGTGAAGACAATAATTCCCAAACACCACCCACAATAGAAGAAATATGTCACTCAATAAAATGTCTCAAAAACAATAAACACCTGGTCATAATAATATCCCCGTAGAACTGCTCAGATATGACGGTAGTGGTGTTTGCACAAAGTTACGTGATTTCATTATTAAAATGTGGGAAACGGAAACGATTCCAGACGACTGGAACATCGGTGTTATATGCCCCCTGCGCAAAAAGGAAGATGTCATGAACTGTGATAACTACAGAGACAGAGACAGATTCTGGAGGAGGCCAGGGACCGCAACGACCTGTAGCGCCACCAATGATTTGTTCTCAAAATATATACATACGTAAATAACTTGTTAGCTGTAAAAGTTAACATTTCTCTTAAATTAAAATCGCATTTGAGTTTTCCCCTTTGCCCCTGAAAGTATTGTTTGCAAACATGATCAACTGTGATTAGACTGATTAGTGATTACTGAAGACCAACCCTACACTCATTTGACAGTCTGTGTTATTTATACTATACCTAGATCACCATCATTATCCAACCATTTAATGGAAAGCTAATATTTAATGATCCAAAAATTATATTTTAACTTAACAATTTTATGTTTTATTAATTAATTACTTTGTAAAATGACTAACTTGCAGGTGTCCGATATGTAAAAAGCAAGTTTCACGGCCGCACATACTAAAAATGCACGTTGAAAAACATTTTGAAACTCCCAAAGTATACAAATGTGAAGAGTGTGATAAAAGGTAATTTTTTAATACCGACGGTAATGTCTGATAATGGATTATTTGTGCATTTTTTTTCATTGATAACAAAATAAAAAAGTATGCAATTTTTTTTCTACGAAATATACATATTGTCTATTTTCATTTTTTTCATTTTTTTTACTGTTTTGTAGATATAATTTTTATAAATATTTTTTTTTTTTTATTAATGTTGTATTCAAGTATATGTTTATTATTTAATTTAATTGGTTTTTTTTCTTTATTTTTCATTTTAAAAAAAACTTATTTTTCTACTTCAAACCATTTTATTTGTTTTTTTTTTGAGTTTTTTTTTTCTTTCTTAATACTGTTTTTATTTTTAAAATCATCAAAAATAAAATAAATATAATTTCATTATATGTGTACAATATTATGTATGTACTCTTTTATTAGAATCTTAATTAAAACTTAAAACTCTTCCATTCATAAAACCGCTCTGAATATCCCACGATCTATCCTTTGTAACTTTTCTTACTCTCTCAATCAGTATTCTTCCATACATTTTGCCAACAGCGCTCAAAATACTTTTAAAAGTATTTTTATGTATTATGAAATGTTTATTAATTCTGTAATTTTATATTTCTCAAGTATTATATTAAATATATAAAAATATTCTACATTTTTCAGTTTCCTTCATGAAAGAACCTTAATAAGACATAATAAATTTGTTCACATGCCTGAAGATGAAAGAGAGCATTACGATTGCGATGATTGTGGCAGAGAGTAAGTTATTCTTAACTTTGTAAAATAATAAAAAAATAATAGTTATATTGTATCCGTACATATCATTGATTCAGTTAATATTATTGTTAAATTATTCCAGACACAATGACAAAATTTAAAAAAAAAAAACAAATAAAAATTATTTTATCATTCTTTGAAACACAAAATGAATTGTGAATTTGGGCTAATTTTTTCTTTTTTTTTTTGTTGATTCAGCGAGAATAAATACAGATAGGTTATAAAATTAACATAAAATATTGTTTATCATTAAACCTTGTAAATATTTTCTTTTCAATTCTGAACTATCCTAAACGCCAAAACATAAGATCTTCAGGAGAGCGATTTTTTCCACTTCACAAAGGGACGTTCCAGAGTATTGTGAACGCCGTGTTACTGTAAAATTGGTAAAAATGAGAAAACCCTATAAAGAATTCAAAGTATAATTGCTTTTTAAGAGTATCCTAGTGGATTAGAATAGTTTAGATTCTAAAATCTTCATCTTCATTCTAATTCATTCATCTAAATTAATGATTTTGAGTGTTTGGCATTTAGGATAAACTGAAACTATTGAATAACGTAAAAAGTATTGCAAATTTGGCATTTAAGATTATACAGAAAGGAAGGGAATTTCACAGAGAATCATATTCTGTAAAAAAAAGCAATAAAAAATTTTGCATTTAGGATAATTCAGAATTGAATACATGATATCTCCCTAAAAAAAACTGATATTATTTTTGAATTTTTAAAATATTTCATAATGCTAGCTAGGACAGTCAACTTTTAAAAGAATCTTAAATTATAATTGTGAATCAATAAACACTACGTACGTAAATCAAAGCCGTATTTTTCATCTAAAAAAAGTAAAAAATCATAGCAATGTATTTTTTCTTCCTTGAATGGTTTTGTAAAATTTAGATCCGTCGCTTGTAATCTTATTCGTATTTTTGGAATCTATTTTAAAAACAATGGACGAAAGAACTCAGGTAGACGTAGTGTATACTGATTATTCAAAGGCTTATGACACTGTTACGCATAGTATATTACTCAATAAATTATGGAATTTGGGATTCCACGGTTATCTACATAGGTGGCTGACGTCTTACCTTAATAATAGACTACAATCAGTAGTCGTAAACGGGTTTAGTTCCGATGTTGTAAATGTACCCTCAGGCGTTCCACAAGGATTGCATTTGGGGCCATTACTATTTATAATTTTTATCAATGACATTAGTAAGTGCTTTAAATTTGCAAATTTTTTACTTTTTGCTGATGACATGAAAATATATTTAAAAATAAAATCTAATTTAGACTGTGTCAAACTCCAAGAAGATCTCGATAGATTGAATTTATATTGTAAACAAAACTTACTAAAGTTGAATATTAAAAAATGCTCTGTGCTCACATTTTCAAGGAACAACTTTAAAATCATCCATAATTATTGCCTTGACTATCAAGTACTTACTAAAGATAATGAGATGCGGGATCTCGGGGTTCTACTTGACAATAAGTTAAAGTCAACTCAATTGTGAAAAAATCATACCAAATGTTAGGTTTCCTCTTCCGTATAGGGAGAGAATTCAATCATGCGCGCACTCTTACAACTCTTTACTTTACATTTGTTCGAAGTCAATTAGAATTCGTATCTCCCGCTTGGAGCCCTCAATACAAAAAATACATTAACCGAATTGAATCTATACAATCAAAATTTTTATCGTATTGCAATTTTAGACGGTTGACTAAGAATACAGGTCCAGATGAATCTATAAACTTACCTAAACTCCAAACTCTCCAAACTCGAAGAAACACATAGAATGTGTAAATGAATAACATGATAGATTGCCCTAAGATTCTGTCACTTATTAATTTTAGAGTCCCAGAAACGCAGACCAGAAACCAATCTCTTTTTAAAATTTCTAAATGTTCAACTAAAGCTTTTCAAAATTCATTTGTAAATAGAACCTGCCATATGTGTAATCAGAAATTAAATTGTATTGATATTAATAACATATCTTTAACTTCCTTTAAAAGAGAAATTTCCAAAAATAATTCAAGTTATGATGTTGCGCCTTGAATCCGCAGCCTATATTATGCAGGTGATGTGCAGTTCTGTATGTAGGCACATAATAAATGAACACTGTATGGTCAACTATAGTTGTATTATTTATTGTAATGTGCAACTGTACGACCAATATTCATTCACATTTCTAGTAATATTATAAGTTTGGTATGATTAGTTATTTTATGTTATGTATAATTTTTATGTGACAACATTTACAATAACAATATTATGTGGAAGCTTCTAATTGGACTTTATGATATGTATTTATGGTATAATTGATTCTTGTAAATGTCTGTTGGCTTTCCAATGAAATAAAATAAAAATAAAAAATATAAAAAAATAGTTGTGTAATCGAAGCTAACAAACTTAGGATACTTGATTTTATATTTGTAAATAAAACGGTTTATTTATTCAAAGGCACATTTCAAAAAGTTTGCTGACAGCGCACATTAAAAGTATACACCAGTCTGTGAGAAGTTTCTTATGCGCTATATGCGGAAAACCTTTTCCAAATAAATCGCAATTAAATGGTCACATGTTCAGTCACGATCCTACAGGAAAAAACAAGGTTCGGTGTAAACAATGCAATTGTGTGTAAGTATAATTTGTATTCATATTAATATTATGTTTCTTTAGTCCACTTTTTTACAAATACCAGCGTTATTGGTACATATTTATTATGAAAAACTGCTATCAGTGCAAATTTAGTTTAAATATTTTTTGTGTATGTGTAAGTGCAAGGGTAATTTTTGTGGCCATTATCATTAACTAAACTATTTTTTTGTTGTTATTGAAGCTTAAATTTGCGCTATTGATAAAACGTTTGGCAAAATCTTCAGGTCTCCCTTCGATGGTTGTGATATTAATGATTTGCGAAGTTAATTAGTAAAAGATTAATTCAAATGAAGTTCTATACTGCCTTCACAAGCAAAAAGGCAGTTATTTGCAAAAGTCATATTTTGGTAAATGACACTTTTTAGTATTTAACTTTATACAAATTTAAAAACTCTAATTAAACATAAGTTAAAACACAGTTTGTCAATTATTTCTAAAGTATAAAACCCCTGGGTGTCATATCTACACAGAGTTTTGCTCATTGCTAAAAAGGTTTTTGCTCAGTTTCCTGTATATGTGTTTCTTCGTGTAACTGTTTTAATTGGCTTAGATAGATAATAAGTTAATATGTCAAAAGGTTCCAAATTTCTTCTAGAACATAACCTCATATTTAACTAATTTTGTGATTTTTGTCGAAAAGCTGCCTTTTTGCTTATGACTGCTGTAAAGATGCAAGTCTTTTAACTTTACTATGATCAGTATAAAATATCAATTATTTTTATTGCCACAAAAACTTTCTGTCAAATCAAACATTCTCGATCTCCAGTTTAAAAAGCCCAATCTTGATAAATTTGAACCGATATTTATAGTATGCTGACGCAATTTGCTTAGTTATGTATCTCAGAATTCTAAAAATGTTCCATAGTTTTTTAATTATTACAGTTTTAAACATGCTAAATCTCTGAAAAAACACCAAAAGAGGCATTTGGAAAAAAAGTTTTACTGTTCAGATTGCTCATATTCAACATACACAGAGTACATTTTGAACCAACATAAAAAACATAAGCATACAAATGAGAAACCGTATGTCTGTTCCTTCTGTGAAAAATCTTTTAAAACAAAGCACTGTCTAAATGTAAGTATATTTTATAAATTATTTCCTCAACAATTGTATTCTACACCTTTGACGAAAGGTTCCGTTAATCTGAAAACCATAGTCAAAATTCAATAATGTTGAGTTTTGAAATTCTGATAGTGTCCCGATAAAATTAATATGACATTACTTTTTTTTAATGCATTAAAAGTAGTTTTACCTTACAAATAATCAGATATGTGTATGAACCGTTTCTTACTACGGCAATATTATTTCTAGGCTCATTTACCACAACACACTGGTGAAATAAAGTATGCTTGCAAGTTTTGTCCTAGAACGTTTGTATCATCCGGTAATTGCACGGCTCACCAGAAAAGAATACACGCGGAGGAATATAAAAAACATTTGGCCAGAAAGCACACTGAGAGAATCGTAAGTACTTTTGGCAATTTTGTAATATTCATTTTGTGTTTGCTTTCATTTCCAGACAATTCACAGTTTTGTGCAAATTAATGGAATAAGAGTAATTTTTGTCATTTTTATTCATACGTTAAGTATAACAGCACTCGTATGTCAATTTGACAATTGTTAAGTGCCAAAAATTATGACTTACAGTTCATTAATCGTTTGAAAGCTCATATTAGTGTTTTTTGCTCACTTTTGCAAAGGAAATTTTCAGGGTTACTTTTCCATAAATAAGAGTAGTTTTTCAAATAGAATGCAGAAAATTTTTTATGTAATTTTTTTTTTATATAGCCCATAAAAGTTAGTTGAAAAATTAAGTTTGCATATTTTTTGGAAAAGATTATTTTTTATTTGGAATTAAATCAAATAACGACTCAAAACTGTATTGTAGGATAAAAGACCAACTATTGAGCTACTTCCCTTACTTACCCCTACTTCCCTACGTCCCCCATCGCTCTGCCACCGATGATCCGTCCTCCCAGTTACAGGCTGTATAATACAGTTTCTATAATCAGAATAATTAAAAACTGACAACAGAGATTGAAGAAATAGGCAAAATGGTGAATGTTACACGGTGTGTAAAGTGGCCACTTAAACTAGCCAATGACAGGTCATAAGCCCTGTAGATGCCTAGACTTCCATATTCCCTTCTTCAGAATTTTCTCCATCTCTGTTGTAATTTGTAAATCTTAATGACTTCCGAGGGGGTGAAATCCAATTTTTTGTCTACAAACATTTGAGCAAACTCAAATATTGTAATATACAAATCTTGTAAGGCATAGTAGTATTATGTGCTGACCTGCGCTGGCAATATCCGTTGAGTGATTTTTCTTTCTTAAGTGTTTTAAATTTCTCATTAAGATTACAGTTTTGTTTCAACAAAATATACTTAAATATTTTATCAAAATAAAATTACATATTTTTCATTTTGTTATCAATAAAAAAATATTGAAAAAAAAATCCGCCATCAAAAAGTACATTGTTTAAATTATCTCCATAATTTAAAAAAAAAGTTACCAGATATTGCCAGCGCAACGACGATGTGTCAATAATGCATTTGATATTAAAAAAATTAGGATTTTTTTTTACTGACGAGCACCTTCAGCATGATTTCTGATATGCTTTATCTCGCAACCAATTGCGAGATTGCCCCGAGGCAAAAGTATAATTTGGAAGAAGAAACAGAACTGTAATTTGTCCATCATCACTTATCGAACCGGTGCCATTTGGATGGCCGGTAGCATTATCGAGTAACAATAAGGCTCTCAGGCGCAGCCCTCGCCCTTCACCCGATGCTATGGTTCGGATCACTGGAGGTTGGGCTGTAGTGGGTTCGGATTACAGAGACTACTGTAATATTTTAATCAATTTTGTGTTAATATAAATACATGAATGTTATGTACAAGGAAATTAATACCGATGAGAAACACACAATAATCTCAATATAATTTACTTAACATGTTATGTTTATTTCACAGATAGATTGTGAACCCACAGACATTGTACAAGAAACCAGTACTAGTGATGCCTATGAAGCCGCAAGAAAACTTTTGAGTGAAATGTCAGAAACTCGAGACAAAATAAAGCATACTAAGTAAACATACAAATATGTCCAATTGTCCATAAACTTAGGATTCCCATTTTATAAGTTAAGTGCTACCCGAACAATTTATCCGATGATATAAAAATGATTTTCATAAACATAATGAAAATTTAAGCATTTAATTGTACAACGAAAATTTTATAAATTTCAAAAATAAATAATTAAAATTGTTAAAACCTTTATTTACTAAAAAAAAAACAAATCAAATAATATCACAAGGTTGTAAAATGGTCTTCTTTTTATCGGCATTACAAACAGGAATAATATTCGGTCAGTGACGGACAACGGGTGCCTAATTTCCTTTATTATCTGGTCCATAATACACACAGCGTGCGGGACACATACATATTTATAACATAGAAGGGGGTGGGTCTTCTGTTAAGGTAGACAAATATTTAGATCAGATATACCCTGGTCCAGTTGACCCCATCATATAAAGTTGAAGTGACGGACCATTTGGGGGTGTACCCGGCTAGAAGGTTAACACTCAGCTAGAGAAAGTTACACATATCCCAACAAAGATGGAGTCCTGTTCCTACAGGGGAAATTGAGGTTAGAAAATTAGTGAATCTCATAAAGCTCTCTCTTGGCACTGCATGACACGCTTCGGTTCACTATTGGAAAAGATTTTAGGCACCCAGTGATATCTCGGCGGACGTCATTCAAGAAGATGTTACTTGTTTGGAGTGCGACGATCGTGCCCACACATATCCGCATATTGGACAACGCAGTTTTTATTAGGTCATGGTAAATTTAATAAAAATTATTTATTTTTAATATTTTCGATTCCCCCTCGTGCTGCTGCGGATATCCTAATCAATCTTCTGAACACATCCTGTGGTCTTGTCCCTTTCCCTCTCTCTGTGATTACCGAATGGAGCTTCTAGTTACTATTCGTGGCTCCGTTATAGGTCCTGTCAGATATGCAGATCTGGTAGCTTCCGAAAATAATTTTGAGGCTTCTTAAAAGTTTGGTAATCATTTCGGCAAATTGATCATGTCCAATCAATTTAATCCCAGTCAGTGAATAATTCACTTTCCTCTTTTTTCAATCCAATGAAGTGCGTATTATGTACTTCTGGATTACTTACAGCTCAAAAATGCTAAGGCTACCAGATTACAGAGAGCTCCTGCGAGCAGCTTTTCTCATTCGGCAACGAGCAATTTTTCCGTGCCAAGGAGACTCGTGTCCTCAGATGCGATGTGCGCTATGTGGCGGGCAAGCTGTAGCTGCATACTGTGTGTGTCCGTCACCCAGTTGGTTTGAAAAATAGATTATTTCACAACGCTACTTTCAAAATAGGTGGTGAAAAATTATGTTTATTCCGGTGCTAATTCTCTCAGCAGTGTGCACATTTTTAGAAATCTTTAATTAAGCTGATTCATGGTGAAAAGGAGTGTGGAAAAGTTGATAAGTAAAAACACTTCTTAAATTCAACATTTTAATTATTATCTTCATACTTCAATTCATTATCTATATAAAAAGAAATATAAAACAATTATTCTCATTCATTCGAGCAAAACATTGCGACAGTCTACAAACTCCCAACAGCACCTGTTAACGATGAGAAGTTCAATAATATCACCCGGCAGTAGTGCTCATTCCATACCCGGGGACACATGACACGGTCTAAACTACATATTTTCAAAACAACACAATACAATATACATAGCAATACAAATGACGACAGATGCCTCACTTTTTAAGTAGGCGGGAGTCCATATTTGACGCGCTAATTTTAAACCACATTGATTTACTTTCTGTCTAATTAAAATTGTTGTAAAATGATTATCACATAGCCGATTTGTTTGACGATGTAAAAAGTTCGTATCAATTACATCCGTACTGCGGGTACATAATATATTATGTAAGGTAATCGCTGTTTTAATTTAATTAATAAATATAACAATCAAATTATTTGTAATTACTCGATAAAAAGAAAATAAAATATTTGTTTCTCCGATTATCTACAAAATCCCGACATTGAATGACAGCCAATGAATTACAGTTAAAATGCAGCGTGATATTTATATATTTTAAGTAGCTTTTGCTCAGTCAAAAAACACTCATCAATATGAATATATTTCGGATGTCCAAACATACGTAGGAACTTTTGATGATAGAATCGAATGAAAATAAGAACACGGAAGATAACGATGCAATAATTCATAATAAGTTACAATAATATATTTTTAAAGTAAATAGAATGTAAAAATATTTGTAGAAATAAATAGCTTTGTTTAATCGCAAGGTACATTAAAAATATTTCATGTGATAAAATAAAATGCTTTGAAAAATATAAATCTCTGTAAATAAATAAAGTGATTAAAGTAATTGGAATGAAATGTTTCTCAGAAGGCGTGTCCGGGTACTAACCCGTTCTCTCTCACCGTCCGGTCCAGCGCATACTTTACTCGATAAGTTACTAAACAGGTCACTCGACGTCGCTACTTTCTATCGTCTTTAGGCGACTCCGTGAGGGAACGACTCTTAACTTTGTAGAAGAGTTTTCGAGTTACGTAATAAATAGAAAGTATTATTCCGATCCTGTGTAGCCTTTAAGCCATAACATTTTCATTAAATAATGCATATTATTATAATTTAACATTATCAGTGCAAGCTACACAATGTCCAAAATGTCCCAAAGTAGGCCTACTTTAAATCAAACTTTACAAATTAAAAATAAAAAGCAACTTCAAATTGTTAAATAGTAAATGTTATCTCTGCGGAATAGAAAGTAACGATACCAAGTCGTTCAGTAACAATAAGTGGAAGTTTAATAAAGTATATTCTTAATAATTGACTGGAAGAACTTACATCTAATGATGAGAGGACATTTTGGTCACCTTACAATATTATATAACATTATGTACATAGAAAAATGGTTACAAAATATATTATATTGGCATATTTCTATACTAGGTATATATTTCGATGTACTATCCGGTTAGTACAGAGCAGAATGAAAAGTGGCCGGATAATCCCTGTCTAAAGTGGAACCGATTCAGGTTGAACAGATAGATACATCGAATGGGAAGATTACGTGGATTAAATAATAAAAACATTGTCTTTGAGACCACACACAAATCAATTTTAGTATTTAATATACAAGTTTCGGATATTCAATACAATCCATAATCAGGTGTGAATCACAAACTGTGTGCATTTAATTGAACTCTTAAAAGACTGTACTAAAAAATCCCTATAGAGACGGTGCTATAACTTCGTGTTACTTAGGCAAAATATGACATATTTTGAAATGCGGGTATTTAAAAACAATAAATTCACTACTCGATAACATATTTTCCATAATTTGTAGAAATAATAATATAATTTATGCCTGTTATAGCCGAATATGACGTCATTATTTAAAAAATAACGGATATATCAAGTCTCGCCTTCTTATATGCGTGACTTCAAAACACAAATAAGCATTTATTATTCGATCATGTAATTTCCCCAAAGTAGACGGTTAATTACGTTCCTGTCCCAACATCGGTACCACATAGTGTGCATTGACTATAATTGTTATTTCATTCAGCGGTGGGGCTGTACAGCCTAGGGCCAGATCTTGTTGAAGGCTTCCATGAAGGAGTCGTAGATCATGAAGGTGATGGCTACGTCGAGACAGACGCGTCCCATACGAGGGACGGTCCCCTTGTAGAAGGCGAGCGGGCCCTCGTTTTTCCAGATCTTCACGAAGCAGTCCCAGGTCCCCTTGTACTTAGCGGCCTCCAGGCCCTGCATGCGAGTCTTCACCACGTCGACGGGAGTGTTACCGAACACGGATGCGGCACCTAAAATATTCACCAACAATTCAAATAAAAAAACTTTTAATAGCATTTAGTAAAATGTTTGACCACAAAGTTAACGCTTTAAATATTGATAATACAAATAAAACAACTTTGTTTTTAACCGACCAGCTACAGGTGTAATAGTGTACAGCAGCAGGTGTAATTTAGTAATGAATATTATCCTCTTTTATAATTTTAACAGTGTCCACTATAAATATTAGATCTAAACATATGGAGGTAAAACATAAATGTAAATACTAAATGTAAAAATACAGATTTTAATAAAACAAAAAATTTTAAAATGTCTTGTACAATACAAGTTAAGTATGTGGATTACATAATATTTGTTGACTTAAGTTTGAATAAATGGACCTTGAATAAAGCGACATTACTCTAACTGGTTAATTGACAACAGTAAGTGCATAGTGGACAGTACAGTATGATAAAGTGATTACATCATAGACAAGTGCATAGCAGTGGCAAGCGGTGAGTTTTTAGATTGGTAAGCTGCAAAAATTCTGATAAAATGTCTATAGCGGTAGTTTGGCACATAAAAAAAGATCTATTTTATATTTGATAAATAATATATAACAAATGGCACTAGCGGCTAATAGTTTCAGTTAAAATATTTTCTAATTTAATACGCACAATTAATTTTTTATAAAATGCATTTAAAAAAACTTTTTTGCATAAAACTGGACTATTTTATGTTTGATAAAAAAATCTATAAAAATGGCACTAGCGGCTAATAGTTTCCGTTGAAATATTTTTTAATTTAACACAAACATTTAATAAACAAAAAATGAATTTTAAAAAATATATTTAATTGCAAAAAACTGGCACCCCGCGAGGACTCGAACGCTAACCGTAGTGTTAGAAAGCAACGACATATCCGCGCGGCTATTTCATATACAAGTACGAGCGTCGAAAAAGTGATTTATAAAACAATATTATTCATAAGTGTACGAATAATTTTCGCTTAATTGTGACTACCTTTACTTGTCTTGAAATAAAACACTATTTCTTAGTAAATAATGATAAAATCAAAATTATTTAAAAGTATTCCTCACCGAAAATGCTAGTTCACTAATATAATTGCCTTTTTAGAATCATTCTTTCATCGATTTTTATATCACTTTAATATCCACAAAACGGTGTAAGTTATGCAGAATTTACTCTTGACACTATTCAATTTTAATTTACTAGTAACGTTTTTATCATAACTCAAACATTATTTTTAAAGTTTAAATGGATACTGAAGAATAACGTATAATTATTGAACTGTCATCGTCCGTTAAAAATATTATATAATTCATGTATTCTTGTTTAGCGAATTTTTGTTTTTGAAAACTCACTAAAGTATTTATACTGATACTAAGGATTAAAATGGCAATTCATAATATTATGTATTTTACAACAAATTAACCGAACAGGACTTAAGTATTATCGTAATCTAACTTCTATGTTATATACTCATACACATATTCGTTATCTCCTTTTCACATTATCCAGGTGCGTATAATACTATCTCAGTTGCACTGTCTTAAGTGAAGCAGTTTTATTTTAAAGAATAATAGCCCTTATAAAGGAGTGTTAAAAGACTAAATTGCATTTAGGGAAGCTGCAAGATTTTACTGTAATCGTAAGTTAAATTTTTCTAACGTAAATCTGAAATTTGGAGTTTGGAGGCGTAATGTAATTCATTTTTTATCTTTGAACTACGCAAGCTTCTGTAATCCGGTAGTAATAATTTTGGCCGATAGAGGTGTAGCTTGCTCGCTGTAATTCCATACATCATATTCCATTGATGTAAATTGATTAACCCAAGAAATGCAATGTATGATTATTATTACTGTATTTTGATAATTTTTTTCCTAATAATAATGTAATATAAAACCTTACTTTCAATGTCAAAAAATATGGTAAGCTGCAAATAATCGGTTATTGGGAGAGCTCGCCCCTGGTGCATAGTCTGTTGTATACATCTGTAGTCTAGACGAACAGCTCGCTGGTCAATCAGCTATTAGCACTTGATTTTCTTGCTCGGTTACATTATGTAACCGCCTCGAGTGTACTTGTAATTTGCCTATTTTAGATACTCACTATGAATTTATCTATTTATTTCTGATAGCAATCTGATAACCGCAGTCAAAATTTCATAATCTCACTGGTTCAGAGGTCCAAGGTTAGAACCCGCTCGAATGAAAACTATAAACCATGGGCTGATATATTTTTGAGATCAAAATTTTAAATTTAGAAATACTGGAATAATGAAGAAACTGGGTATTATCAATAGCTCAACATCATTTCAGTTCGTTTTTGTCCAACAGGCCAAAATACAAATCTGCAGAAATAGAGCTTCAAAGATTTTTTTTACAAAATTGGCATAAATAATGACCACAACTTAAGACGAAATTCGTTAAAAAACCCCTTAAACAAATTAAAAAATTCTTTTTTTTTCATTTGAATTTTATAAATAAAGGCTTTTTCCAAACTCCTGTACACTTAACTCGACTGCGTTGCGAATGGTCTGTTGGACAAAAACGAACTAAGGCGATGTCATATCAATATTGCTATCTGGTGGAATGAGCCAAATAAATAAATATGAGAACGGCATACCGGCGACTGCTCCGAAGGCCCCGACAACCATCTTGGGGACGGGCTTGGTCGGATCTCCTCCACGATACGCATCCTTCATGGACTCCATGACGAAGAAGCGGATGGCCTGGTTGGATCCTTGCTTTATGATGGTGGCGGTCAATCCCTTGTATACTCCTCCGATGCCTGAACAAACATCCAAATTGAGTCATTTTAAAAATAAAAACGTTCAAAACTAAAAACATCCGGTAACTAAGTACAAACTTTGTATTTTTTTCATTTATTTTTAACCTTGAAATAGTGCACACAGACGATATATCGTCGGTGATACTGCAATTCCGCGTAACCTGTTTTTTTTTTTCCAAAAATGTTTTACTTGAATAAATTCACTACGGAGACTGAGAGCTGTTAGTTTTAAATTATTGCTATTTTCTCTAAATAATGATAGTTTTCCTGATACGCCAGCGGTATTTTCGGTTGATTAAAATCGTAAGTAAAATCAAGTTCAGGTTCAGTGCGGAAATACGACGTTTGTTGGCAAAAAATACAAGTAAATGCAGCAATACAAAATAAGTATTTGACATTTAATTGAATTATAAGAAAATAATCATAGCAGCTTCACCATTTATTAATATTCCCCTTAGTAAAGCCACTAGGGAAATATCACTTTTTTTTACATTTTTAAAGTAATAAAGGTCTGAAGTACTGTCCAGTAAAAAAATTTTTTTTTTGCTAATCATTAGTAGCATAAAAAATATTTTTTAAATTTATAATTTTGAATTCCTGCAAAGACGGTCATTCCGTTGGCCACGCCATGTTTATTTGTTCCTGGCCATTCAAATTTGTTTAGAACATTATCACGATTCTTGATGTCACAACAACCAAGGCCAAACATGTCGCGTTTTTATAGCAACGTATTTTTATTCTATTTCTTTTTTACATTTATGTATGAAAACATTTCTCCGCAAGATCCATTTTGATTTTAAAAATACAATTGATTATTCCAAATCCATTTCATATGATGTAATAACTTATATTTACATATAAGTTATTAATTTAAAAAATACTTGGTACACTTCCACTTATTTATTTTGACCAATTAGCGCTTTCACCCTCTAATGGGCATCTTCAGACTGGTTTTCCATTTGATATATTTTTATCGGTATTCGTAGTATGTGATATTTCCCTATTATAATCCCTATCGCGAATTGAATATAATGAAAGAAACAGCTTATAACAATGGATATTATTGTGGCTTAATAGAAAAAATGTTGAAGAATAAAAATAAAGATAAATTCATCAATAAATACTTGTATTCTGCAAATAAAAATATAAAAACTGAAAATAAATCCTGGAAGAAAATTCTATTCACTGGCTCAATATCTTTAAATATTAGTAAATTCTAACCCCCCAATATCCAACCCGCGTTTTATACAAGCAACTCAAAAGGCTGATAGCTCTATAGTTTCCGCAGTCCACCCTAGAGCCTTTTCCCTTGTATAGAGGCATAACAACAGCTCTCCTCCAATCAGGGGGAGTGTATTCCTCCTCTAAACATAGGTCAAAAAGCTCATGTGGCCATATATTTTATATTTATTTTTACACCTGATGATGGGTAATTCAGAATACCTGAAACTAGTTGTGTTTTAATATATCAAATATATTAAATTATAATATATTAAACTCTTATGTGGTAAAAATTACAAAGTGTTTCATTTTAAATGAAAAAAAATTTTCACAAAGTAAATGCTGAAACAATAAATAACATAAGGACTGAGACCCCAGATCGGCAAATATCGAGCGCGCTACCTTCTTGCTTGATGATGGTGGACACCCCGTGGAAGAAGCCGCGGTACTGCGGCTTGCCGGACAGCTGATCGTTGATGAACTTGACCTTGACGGTCTCCATGGGGGTCACGGCTAGCACGGCCTCGGACACGCCAGCCCCGAGACCGCACAGGAGGCGCCCCGGGACCGACAGGTTGCCCCTCTCGTCCACCATCCTCTTCTTGAACGCCTCGAAGGCCCCGAACCTGTACATAATGTGACCATTAAAGTCTGTAGGTAACATAGCCTTCTTACTCGGGAGTTCGAGTTCTATACAGCATTTGTTTCTATCTTAAATAATATGTAATAGAAATATCTGGCCCTATACTATTTCTCTCGGTGATAATTCTCAAAGACTGTAAAATAAGATTATTTGCGGATGATGCACTGGTATACATCTAAGATAAAATTATGAATCTATAAAAAGTCAACTAAAATACACGCTGAAGAAGAATAAACTTAAGCTGAATACAAATAAAACTAAGTTTATGTGTATATAAGTTTATGATGTAAAAAATCCCTAATTTTGCAAAGAATAATGATGGATGGAAAAATATTGAAAGAGAAGAATTAGATGAAATATTTGGGAATTATTATAGATTCTAGACTGACATTTTCCCAAACTACGAGGTATTTGCGAGGAAAAGATGGCCAAGTAGGTTTCTCTTATGGGAATAATTGGGAGATATGTAAGAAAAATAATATAAACAAGTGATGCGTTACCTAACAGCGGACTTGGGGATAGATCCATAGAGCAGGACACTCAGGCCACGGTACAGACCGAAGAAGCCGTGGCTCTTAACCGTCTTCCTTACGCAGTCGGCGATACCCGAGTACTGCTTCTTCTGCCCACCGCCTGCAAATATTATGGAGAATCAACACTCTATTCATTTATTTACAAGTATGTTACTGCATTGTGCCAATCCGCCTGGCCTGGTAAAATTAGGGTGGGTGGACACTTATGTACCATTTTCTTTTTTTAATTAAAATAAACTTAACATTTGGGTTTTTATGGTTTACCCAAATATTTTAGTTTTGGTGGCCATTTTCAACGAGTTGTAAATAACTCACTATTAGAAAATGGTGGTAGAACGGGGGAAAGTTGTGGTAGAACGGGGTGTGAACCTCAGACCTTTAGTTTCTACTTGCGGGTGAAACTTTGCTAAAGGAAATTGAATGGAGATTAGCTGGCCTCATGATTTACTGGTTCGTGCGTTTACCTGCCAATGAATAAATGAAGTAATAACAATACAACAACTCGACAGTTTTTTTTTCTACTGTTTTCTGACCGGTTTCAAAGCATTTACTAATGAATCTTATCCTACTTTTTTTTAACAGTGTCTACTAATAAGTCAAGTCTTTTGGTCATGTTGTTTTTGTAAAGGTAGAAGGTGTTGAGTGAGGAGGATTCTATCTTTAAAACTAGACAGGAGCGGACTTAAAGAAATGTTATTTATTTGAACTTAAGGAAATATTATTTATTTGGTTATTTTTTTATATTTTTTACTATCCATTCCTGTCACTGTCTTCCAGATGCCTCCCCGATACTGTGCGAAAAAGACAACTGCATGTCAGACCTTTTGTTAGAATAGACAAAATCGACGTTTTGTAGTCCCGTTTTCTGGATCTTGAAACTAAACTGAAATTCCCCCTTGAAAAATCCATATGATTGACATACTGAAGCATATTAAAATTCCAAATAATACAAAGCTTATCTCATTTGACATAGTCAACCTTTTCACTATCCAATAGCAGATACAAAAAAAAAAATAACTGAATACTTCAGATTTGGATAAAAATTGATTTCCGATTTATGCAGATTTTGTAATATTTGTTTAGAACAAAACTTTTTTCAGTGTGATAATATCATTTATAGTCAGACACAGGGTTTACCAATGGGTAAACTTTTTTAGTCCGTTGTTTGCTTATGAACAAATTAGAGAACCAAATATTTTCAAGTAGTTCATCACTTCTGAAACGTATCATATTATGGAGACGCTGCTACGTAGACGACTTTTTTTGCCTTTTTACGAGGATAGACCGAGAACTTTAGACATTCCTTAATTTCCTAAATTCATAGCATAGAGGAATGAAATTTACTTTAGAAATACAAACAGATAAAAAAACTTTCTACACAATTTATAATATAATGTATATATAATAGGAACATTGTGAAAAATCACAAAAAAAACGTTTCTAAATATAATAAATTTGGAATATACAAATTAAATTGTAATGATTGCGATTCAATCTATATTGGAAAAACTAAAAGAAACTTTAATGCTAGAGTAAAAGAACACTTGAGGTGCTTAAATAATAATTATTTTTCTGAATTCGTAAACCTTGTGATAGAAAATAATCATAACTTCAATAAGGACACGGGATTAAAAGTGTTGTTAAAAGTACTCCATGTTGAAAATAAAATAAAACAATTTAGAATTCATAAAAAAATTTAAAAAGCGATAAATAATAAGAAAGAAAAAAAACAAATAAACAATATTCCGCCCTTGTCTAAATTATTAGTTTTAAAAATAGAATTCCCCTCACTCCTCACCTCCTATCTTTACAAGAACAACATGACAGAAACACTTGACTTATTAGCAACATATGTTTAGATTTAAAATTTTAATTAGTTTAATTTAATTTAAATAATAAAATAGGATAAGATTACTTGATAAAGAAGCTTATGTGCTTTGAAACCGGTCGGTAGAAAAAAAAGATTAATAACAAAGTTGTTTTATTATTATTATTATAATGAACAACCACAAAATAGTGCTTCGAATAGTGCTTCGAATATAAGTTTGAAAAATTTATGAAGTATCAAAAAAATAAATATTATATGATAAAAGTCAAACCACCCTATGTTTTTTTATCTGGCCGGATGGATTTTAACTGTGGTGCTATGTATGTTCGTAATTGTGGATAGGGATACAAAATAATAATTATAAATATTACTAGATCAATAACAAATCCCAACCGGGTATGGAAATACGTGCCTAATAATAATATAACGCCAATAATTAGTAAAGATGCCACGAATAGTGATTTGGCCGAATACCGAATATTCGGCCTGCCCTCGGCCGAAGCGCCAAATGTTCGGCGGCCGAATGTGGTGCGTGCGGGGGTGACGGGTCGGGCGTATTTGTTTCGTTTGCGAGTAGATCATGTCGCGACACGCGTTATTTGTTCATTATTACATCGCATTGTGTTACTAATAGTCCATATTAGTAATAATTTTTAGAAATTAGTAATTATTTGTTCATTGTACATCATGGCACCATTTAATAAAAAACCGCCTGTTTGGGAATATTATGAGATTTGTAGTGAAGATAACAAACTGGCCGTGTGTTTGCTGCGTAACAAGATCTCGCGAGGTATTGTTTATGAGGAAAAGCGCAATCGTTTGCTACCAACAAATGCTGAATCATCACAACTTACCACTTGTTTGTGATTAAAATAGATACATTCTTGAGTAATATTTGCGATTTTTTCATGATTTGGCATTCGGTATTCGGCCGAATACCGAATAGCAGCCGAATGTTCGTGGCATCGGTAATAATTAGGGTCAAATAATTTCATTTTTAAAGAAATAAATTATCGAGTGGCGTGCGTCAAATTTGAACAAAATTTTCAGATCAACACTCTTCAGATTTTCGGGACACTATAAATTTCAGCTATACGATTTTCGAATATTTTCCTGGGCCCCGATTACAATAGGGATTTAAAGAGTAAGTTATCTTCAATTGTCTATAAAGTAAAATAGAATGTTCTATACGAAAGCGTGTATTTACAATATTTTATTTTAGAGTAAATGAAAAAGCGGAAAAATATTTTTGAAATCGAAATTTTGTAGTTCGCCTACATTATTATGTATCAAGTATTACGTGTTTCTTCACCTTCAGACTTGCCGTTGACATATTTCTTTAATATTTGAATATAAAAATAGTATTCCCCGTAACCCTGAGCGAGTTACGACTCACAACACACTGCAATCTACCCGCGTCCACGGAGACCGGGCCTCTCACTCTTCCACCGCTCTCGTAACGTCCTAGTAACATACTGCACATCTGCAGAAATAGCCATACGCGATCGGGTAGATAGATAAGCATCCCCACCAACCCACAGAGGTCAGTTACACTAATATAAGAATCTGAAACAGTGATTTCGTCTGAATTCACCACAAGTTGAAGCCTATTGTAGTAAAAACGTTCGATGTTATTTAACGGTATTTTTTCCTTGTGTAACTCGAGATAATACCTTTATTACAATTTTATCCGCTAAAGAAACTGGCAGATTGTTTTATTAATGTGCAAATCGTCCGCCGAGGAACCCAAATTTCCATATTATTTTACGGTTATCTAAATAAATTGCCGTATTTTTTAACGGCACGTGGCATTGGTATTTTATTTATATCTTTTTCTTTGCATTTTACAATAGGTATACATAAGTTACAAATACAAAAAAACTATTACATAAACACAAAAAATAATCTCGCAAAGGCATGGCATGACCTGTGTGTGGGTATATATTTTATTTTTAATTTAAATATTAGAAGGATACGATAGATATCAAACAATATAAAATAAGTGATTATATTAGAACACAATTTATTTGTCAATAAAAAAGAGAAAATTATAGTAAAAGTATATGCTATTTTTTCTGTTGCCTACTATTGTTTTCTGCTTTATATTTAACTTTTTACAGAATGGAAATTTTAGTGTTTTAAAGCGTCAACGGGTTATATACAGTTAGAATTTTTGAAAAATCGATTTTTTTATTATTTCATTTTTGTAATTTACATATATTTAAATACGCGCATAATTTTAAGTCAATCCGGCGATTATTTTCGAAGTTACACGCATATTTGTAAAGACGCGTCAGAGAGGGAGGAATGGTCCGCAGACAACACAACTCGAGTTATTAGAAGCTGCTGAAAGGGCGGAGGGTGTATTATATGGCCCTGAATAGGCTACTCGATGTGAGTTGATTTTTTTTTTTTACTCTGTGTAAAGTGCTTTTGAAACTTTAAACGCGTTTATCTCGAAACTGTGTTTTTAAAGTCGGTGACCAAGATTTCTCGGAAACGGCTAAAGTCGGCTAAGTCTCAAATTTTAACACAAGCTTTTTAATTATATTTTTTTAGTAATCAATCAGAGGTTTTTCTCACCGATGAATATATCTTTTTTATAAACAATTTAAGGTTAAACTTTTAGTAAAAATCGTCTTTTTTTTGTCGCCAAAAAAAATATTTTGCTTATTCCTTCGATTAATTACAAAATTATACATTACTTAACGAAATCCATTTGGTTTTTTTATTTTAGATAATCCAGTCGAAAGACATCATGGTCACCGCAAGGCGCTTTTTTCGAGAGGGGCTCCTGGAGATCAGCTACAGCAGCTTTCAAAATTATGTAATGTTTAAATGTAGTTAAAAGTTACCATAATATGTGTACAGATTTTTACATTAATAAATTTAAAAGTCTTCTCAGGAAAAATTCTTGAAAAATCGCTATTTTGGGCCTCCTGACTGTGTATAATATATAACCCCTTAAATCAGCCTTGAGCGTCGGCCGAATGGTGTAATGGTCAGCGCGTTTGCCTACCATGCAAGAGGTCTCGGGTTCGATTCCCGACATGGTTGATTTGAAATATATATTTAAAGGGGTGTTTTTACACTAGAATATTTCAGTCTCTGACCTGAAGCGTAAGACTGATCATCTTACCTTGATGTTACCAAAATGATCAAGATACGCTGCAATCGATGTACCAATGACTACAATAATCGATGTACTAAGCACCATTAGGTGCGGAAAGGGAATGATGGTGATGATGAAAGCCTTAAATTTGCGCCGGTAAAATGCGATAATTTTATGTAAAAATATGAAAATAACATTTCGATTGTTAGCTGTCCCCAAGAACGGCAGTTAAGTTATACTTAGTTGAGGCCACGCAGGCTACTGGTACTGGCTTCGTGTGTTGGTTCTATGTCTGTATACATTTCCGAAGAGTAAAAGTGTTTGTTCATTGAACATGTAGGCCCAATTTACACGCATCACCTAAATCCACACGGTACGAAAAAATTATGTCACCTTAATTCGTTTTTGTCCACTAGACCATTTTTAACGAAATTCAGTTAAGTGTATGGGCGTTCTGAGAAAACCTTTATTTTTTAAATTCAAATTATGTAAAAAAATATATAAGTATTTAAGGGGTTTTTTTTAACGAGTAAAAAAAATACTTTAAAGCTCTAATTCTACAGATTTGTTTTTTGGTCTGTTGGACAAAAAGGAACTGAAACGACGATTAGGGTGGATTGACATTGATTATATTATTTAGAATTTATTTTTTTAAATATACAGGGTCTACTCTTAAATGAAAATCCAGCAAAGGGAAATCAAGTGGAGATAAGTCGCCCTTTGGCGTTTGCCTGGCATTAAATAAATAAACGTAATTTAAAAATAATTTAAATACCACAAATAATATCAATCCACTCCGTGCTTATAGTGCCGTGTGGATTTTTACCGTAGTGTAAATGTACTGACTTTATAAGGAATGAAGTAATAAGCGAACGGACGCAGCAAACTCCGGTGACAACTGTCATCAAGCGGAGGCGATACGGTTGGTTTGGCCATATGCTGCGGATGCCTCCTGAGAGCCTTAACCACGCTTGCCTACTTTATAAGGCATCAGGTTCTCGACGTCCTGGACGTCCACTGCTGACTGTTCGTCGGCAGTTCGTGTCAGAACTACGGAACGCGAACCGAACTTGGGAGGATGCACAGGAGCTGGCAGCCGACAGAGATTCTTGGAGGATTTTCGTGGACACCATATGCTCCAACTAGGGAGCGGACATGGAATAATGCGAAATGAAAAAAAATTACATAAAAATTCCAGGTACAATTTATGACAGGATTAGTGTGTTCCTAACGCGGGTACAGCTTGATATTTTAATTTATTATTATTTTTATTCATATTGAGAGACACAATGACATATTAACAATTAGTAGCAATTCTAGTGAAATCTGGTGTAAATCTAGGTAAATGCCGGTGCTGAGTCGCGGTCAATAATATACTCATATACTGGCGTATGCATTTAAAATACGATATTATAAATATAAAACATGGATCAAAAGACAAAAAAAAATGAAAGCTAAATGATATTTCTACCGGGATTTACATATACATCTATTTATTTATGCATCAGCCGTCTCGCAATCGTCGCGCATGTGTCGTAAAGTAAAAACATTGAAAAGTCACTCTTAATAAATATTTCATTTTAACCTTATACATGGCAGTCAAACGCGCTAACCACTTTATCACAAATTGGTATTGTTTTTTTTTTAATTAATAATAATTGATTAAAATATAATTTGGATAGAAAAGTAGCACTCTGTACTAAAGATGTGCATCTGTGTGAGTACCGTGATGGCCCCAACGGGCTGCTTTACCTACACCTATACCTACACACTATACCTACAAGTTCGACACTCGGGGCAAAGTTCAACAGTCAACGTATTCCTAATGACGAGTATAAAAATAAAGCGGCTAAACGTAACGTACGAAATTTGTTTATTTTTATACAGTTTCTAGACGGAACGGCCTTGGATCCGCGTACCTACGCACGTGGCCAAGGCTCTAGACTGAGCCAAAACAACCCGGCATATTTTAGGTATAAGCATCCGTTATATTATTGGGATTCCGCGTAAACTAAAGTAAATTCAATTATCCATGTCGAGTGCAGAAATCTGGAAAAAGCGCACCCAGCGAACCTCTCGAGCGATCGGGACTTTTATAATATTTCTAACGTATTCGTCGTAAAAAGTACGCAATAATTTTACGGTAACACTTTCAACACAAATTGCAGTAGGAAATGTTGTAGAAACGTTCATTGTCCTGTGACAGTCGCAGTCGCGCATTATTGAAATTAATGTTTGTGTGATCATTTTTATTTGTAGTATTCTTTAATAATATGAATGCTTCCACTTTCTATTTTGCTGTATTCCAACTCGACACAGGGCTCTCGGCATGATTGAGTTGAGGATACGTTATCATGAATAGTTCGTTATAATATGTATCTTTATATAAATAAATAAATGTTTTAATGTCTGGCATCTGGCACCGAGAGAGAAAATTTGAGAAAATATCAAAAGAACTTATTTTACTGACGTCATACACCGGTTTATTCTCATCCCTGTATTAGGCAACTCCCACACTTCATGCAGCAGCGCGGTAGATGGAGATAGGCACCAGTAGCTCAAGCACAAATAACTAGCGACGTGATAACAATTTCTCACCGTGGTTGTTTATCGTATTTGCGATCACAATGGAACATCCGTGAACACCTAATATTAAATGTCAAAATATTTACGTTTCGCGACGTATAAATCCTGCTGCGCAATCACATATTTGAATTTCACCGATGTTAATATGGAATATTCCAAAACTGCTATTTTTATTTATTTATTATTTATCATGGTATTAATAGCATTTAGCCGACGGTTGGCAAGCCAAATGTCAAAAAAAGCAGTCGCCATAGTAATTGTAATTTAATTTTCACTTTTTTGTATTACATACTCCATAATTTTTTGCAAATGCAATATATTGTATTATTTTTTATGGTAAACGTTGATTTTTCGCCAGTGAACTGTATTTATTTACGAGGAAAACAAAAAACAAACCAACACGAGCGTTGACTTAGATATTACACGCGCGTTGACTTATGACTGCGATAACTTAAACATGCTCATTATTGTTCATTTTAATCGCTCAAATGCTTAGAATGTTTTTCAGCACGTCGATAGTTATTTGTGATTGAGCTACAGGCCATATAGGCACTATAGGCAGTACGTAGCGCGGGCGTGTACCGCCGTACCGGTTCGGTACCGCACGACCCCACTCGAACCGAGGAATATCGTCGAATTATCAGGAAAACGTGATAGATAACGCGGCGCGATTTGATTTTTCTGCGTGCAAACTCTAGAGTAAGCTGGACTCTGAACATGTTGGAATGCGATTAAATCACGTTTTCATTCAACAACTTGTTTATGTGGGTAATAAAGATATAAATTAATAGAATTTTCAATAGCGGTGGATTGAATCTGTCGAACGAAAATAGTAGAAACGTCGGTATAAACAATAAAGTTGCAAGTTGCGAGATTAAATCAGCTAACTCAATGTACGATCGTCCGAGATTGAATATTATTTACCTATTATTGGTAAATCGGGCAATACGTTTTTAATTTTACAAAATGCCAAATGAATAAATGTTTCGGATACTAGCGGTGTTGTTTCGGGTTGTTTTGTCGTTTGTTTTGCATTGCAGCGCTCATCCCCGGAGTTCCGTTCGGAAAGTCGGCTAGGAGTGGGTACTGAATATACGCACGGCATAATCGGCCGTTGGAAACGTGCCGCCTCTACACAAGCCTCCCGTTGTCAGAATCGACGCTCATTAGCTCAGCAGCATCTTGAAATCCAAACGATTTACAATTTACACGCATCTTCGGAGATGTTCCAGTTAGCTGCCTGATACCTACTACCTACTCCTTATATTATAAATTAACTTAAGCTGTCGATGATGATAACGTAAATCTGGTCACGTTATCTGACGCTAGTAACGGGGGAATTTGTGTATAATATTATCGGTTAATGATACCGATAACATTTTCGGGAAAGTGGCGAGCGAAGAGATAGTGCGGACCGAAGGTTAGTCTCGTGAGCCTCGAACTATGCGCAACGGCTTCGACGCATTATCATCAACGTATAAATACTAGCAATTTGTAGACCATTCCTTTACTGAAGGCGGGTCAAACTGACGAACCATCGCGTTATTTCATAAGCAGGGGATAAAACGCCACACCACTCTATTTCTGCATACAAACCTAACGTTCTCTTCGCAAATTATTCCTACTTGCGTCACATAATTCTACACAGCATTAGAACAGCAGGCGGCCTCCGTGGTGTAGTGGTCAAGACGCTTGATTCATGCACGGAAGGTTCCGGGTTCGATTCCCGGTGAGAACACAAAAAATAAAATGTGATTTTTCTCGAGCCTGGGTGCTCTGTGATGTAATTCACCACTGTATTTAGGCCTCCTGGCCTGTTGTGGTGCAAAAAAAAATGTAAAAAAAAAAAAAATACAAGACTTGATATAAATAATATGTACCTCTCTTATTTTTTTAATGATTAAAAATATTGTTGCCGACGTAACGCGGCATATGTCAACTTGGCGGCCCTTCCTGGGGTCTTTCGATATAATTTAACATAGGGACTTCAGTATGTGTAAGCGAGGTACTACCTCCCCAATAAAGACCAGTATTTGTCGGTTTCGGGGGTGGTCATCGCCATACTGAAGCATGTATAGAATAGGAATAATTTAATGTAATATTATTGACTGCCCACTATGTTATTTAATGTATCCTAAAAAATAAACTTATTCATTATTATATTTGAATGTTGATCGCCGCGCGGTCGGCGGGGAACTGTGGCCGGGTAGCGGAAGGGAGGCGTCCTTATACGTGGCGCGAGAGACCGATAGAGCGGGCGAATGTGCTCGCTATCTCTCTCGCCGCGTGATTGGTCAACCTAGTACCGCCCGCTATTGACCTAGCACCGCCGCCGCACGGCAAAATGCCCGGTGAAGACACACAAATTTTGATGTGAAAAAAATGTAAAACTTTTATTTTTAAATTAACTTATTTTTAAATTAACTTATTTTAAAATATCTCTCCTTTCGCTTAATGTAACACGACGTTACAACAGTATTTGCAGGGAATTTCTTTGCACGGTCTTTTGAGAGTCAACTGCGGAATGTTGAGAAATATCCACATACAAAAAACGTTAATTGGCATGCTTGAAAAATTGTTTCGAGAGAAAAAAAGGACGGTGGAAGCGCATGCCGGCGGCGGGTAGTAGTAATCAGAAGGGCCTGTGGAGAAGAGACGGGAGTAATGAAGTGCGGTACCTTTCTCGTCCAGCTGCAGCTGCGTCTTGACGTACTCCGTGGGGAAGGTGATGCAGATCTCGATGCCGCCCGTGATGCCGCCGGCCACGATACCCTTGAGGGCCACGCTCCCGGGCTGCGCCCCGGCGGCCGCCATGCTGCCCTCGGCCCACGGCCGTCGGAACGGGTTCATCCTGCCTTTGTCCATAACGCCTTCTGCCTGCTGCCTGCCGAGATACGATCGTTTCATCACTCCCATATTGGTATAAAACTACAATGTGTAGATGTGCAGAACACACTACGACATACAAATAACAATATCACGAATCTCTTCCGAGTATGAAAGAAACCTAGTATGTAGTGATGGGTAACCTGTGACACGCTTGTCAGGGCTGACACGCTTGTCAGGGGTGACACGCCGAGACATTTCGGGTGGCACGAATCGTTTTAAAAAATCATTCCGATGAGGCCAGCACAACTGTTAGGCTCGAGAGTTCGTCGACTCGGAAGAGTGCCACAACGAGAAGATATTTTAATGCTTGGAATCGATTACCGAACACTTTTCGCACTCTGAAAATCTAGCGATGGCTTTACTCGCAACATACTTTTGTGAGACCTTATTCTAGGTTAGTAACGCTTAAAATGTAAAAAATCTACGAAATAGCAACCTTCAATTATGGGAGACTTAGCAAATAAAATTCAGCAATAAAAAATCACTAATGTGAACATATTTTTTTGCTTTTTAATATTAATAAACAAATAGTCCAAAAACAAAGCAGTCATTTACTAGGGCTGCAAAAATTATTCATATTCCTAGATGTGACACGGCACCCGAGACGAGCCACGTTTTTTCGGGTTTTTGGGCTAAAAGGTTACCCATCACTGGTGCAGGCCGTGTAGAGCACCTAGTGGGTGCTTATTTAGTTTTTTTATTATTCTTTTATTTAAAAAATATCATGAGTACTTACCTATGCGTCGAAAGGTGTAATATGTATACAATATAAAACAATAATTCACTGGCATGTTCTCGTATAAATATTAACACGTTCTAAATTTATTGCAACAGAGGGAAAATATTTGAGAAGAAAATATGAAAGTTTTACGCTTAATAGTTTATTGGTTTACGACATGTATGTCATCGTGGGGTTTATGTGGCCAGTTGACAGTTGCCACACTGTAATATTCGCCATTCTGCATTTGTTTAAAGATCTACATTTCCCCAACTCTTCCATTTGTTGACTTTTGTAAAGTAAAAGAGCTGAAACCTTTATTGGTGTGGGTGAGATTTATCTGACTGAATTATGTCAGGCAACGCTTGAAAACTCTTTTCCAATTTTTACACTTATTATACTGGCTCGTTTAATTAACAATGTTTAAATATGTATGACATATATGACAGAAAAATTTCTTGCTAAAAACCAAAAGCTTTTCTGCGCATTTGTCGATCTGCAAAAAGCGTTTGATAGAGTTGACAGATAAAAATTATGGAAGGTGTTATCGGAGTACGGAGTAAGCGTAAATCTAACACGTGCTATTGCTTCTCTGTATAAAGACAGCACAGCATGTGTTAGGGTAAATGGATCATACACATCGTGGTTTGACATTCATAAAGGAGTGAAGCAGGGATGTGTTATGTCACCATGGCTGTTCAACGTGTATATCGATAACTGCATGAAAGAACTGAAAGGCTTAAGAATGGGAGCAAAAATGGGTGATTTAAAAGTCAATTGTCTTTTGTATGCTGACGATGCTGTACTCCTTGCTAATAACAAAGAGGAACTGCAATTCTTGGTAACAAAGGTCTACGATGTATGCAAGAGAAGCGATTTGCTGATGAATGTCGATAAATCGAATGTGATGGTTTTTGAAAGAAATGAAAGTATGACTAAATGTGAAATCACTGTGAATGGAGTTATACTAAAACAAGTGGAGGAATTTGTGTATCTGGGAAGTATGTTCACTAGGGATGGAATGACTGAGAAAGATATTGAAAGGAGGGTGAGTGCCGGGAACAGAGTGAACGGTGCACTTAAATCGACCTTGGCAAATAAATGGTTGTCACAAGAGGCAAAATTGGCAGTTCACAACGGAGTCCTGGTCCCATCCCTGATGTATGGGAGCGAAGTATGGACTTGGAAAAACAGGGATGAAAGTAAGCTGAATGCTGTCGAAATGCGATCTCTCAGGCGAATGTGTGGTAAAACTATGTACGATAGATGCACAAATGTTGAGATCCGTACATTATGTAAGGCTGAGACAAGCATTATCGACAAAATCAAGAAAGGAGCTCTGCGCTGGTTTGGACATGTAGAACGAATGGACAGCGAGAGAACGGCTAAGAATATTTACAATGCGAATGTTGATGGATGCAGAAATAGAGGAAGACCGAGAAAGACATGGCATGACCAAATCCAACAAATACTTAAAGATGGACATGTCAAAAGTCGGAATAATCGGCGCGCGTGCATGAGAAGATGTATGAATGTAGAGGAAGCGAGATCTGTATGCAAAGATAGAGTGTTGTGGCGTTCTATCCTCTCTGCCTACCCTTACGGGGAAACGGCGTGATGGTTTGTTTGTTTGTTTGTTTGTTTAAATATGTCAAAATGTTTGTGGACAGGCTGGATTCCTGGGTGAGATCTGTCTGTGAAATCTGTATTCCAAAATGTCTGTGTCTTTAGCTAAACGTAACACGACGCTATAGCACCGATTCCAGGGGATATTTTAGCAAAATCTTTAAAAATTTCATTTTTTTATCTATTTATTTATTTACAGTAATTTATTTTACCATTTATTTTGAGAATACATAAATATGAAAATAACAAACACGGCAATTTTATTAACATTAACCTTTCCCTTACTGTCCTAAAAACACCCGCGCGTTACGGTGCTGTGTAGTCACTACACATTAAAAAAATAAGAGATTTAAGACTAGAAAAAAAGTCAAACATTTGAAAAATCATCAAGGAGAATTACTGGTGGATTGTAATAAGCTGGCGCGTGCGCTATACTTACACATACGCATTGTGTAGTATCCGTGAATAAGCCCGTGGTATGACATCGCACGGCATTCGCACGGCATTCGCATTATGAAAATAATCTCTGTCTCTCTCGCACTCCGACGCGCTTATGAGCGTGACATAGACAACTTTTGCTTTATTAGTTGCCAATGATATGGTAATACAATATACACAGGATGCTTCTGCGTTCGTCTGAATTTCGCTGCGATTCTTATAGTAAAAATATAATAATATGTACGAATATTAAGTTATGGATTAAAAACACTGGTTTATAAATATGTAGGTATTTTCATTTAATCAAATCATGAAAATGTCAATTATGTAGTGATGGCGCTTTCGCAAAACTTACACAAAAACATTTTTAATGAACAGAATACTGATTTTAAAAATCTTGATGGTATATATTGTTATATTAAATGTTTTTATAAATCTCTTTTGGACTAATCCATCTACCATTTGATATTTTTGCGATTTCGCTCTAAAGCGAAAAAAAACAATTACTTAAGGGGGAGTGGCCTGAAAAACGCTAAAATGTGATATTTCGATGGGATATTTAAAGTACTTGTAGTAGTCCTAGCCAAATTTTAAAAATACTTTGTCAAAATTCAAACTTTCTTCTAGGGCTATATATAATATCTTTTGTTTTTTTTATTTTTATCTTGTAAGTTAGTGAAAAAAATTCTCAAAGATTATGAAATCACGGAAAACAGTCATTTTAAGAATAGATATTTAACGTATTTGTAAATATGGTACCTTATTTTTTAGTTTATCGTAATGCTGAAATCTTCTTCTAAGGCTCGATATCTCGTTTTTTTTTTAAAAATAAGTTTTTTTGGGTCATTATATCGTATAAGCTGTCGCCATTTTAAGGGTGTAAAAATCCTATACAAATTTATATACTATTACAAATGTTGATTTATTCACGTTCCGCTCGCCGAGGACGGTGGACGTCCCTGACGCTGAGTCCACGCAACTTTTTTCAAACAAAAAAAATACGGTATTTTTATATACATATACAACAAATCGCCTAATGGGGAATCTTAGAAACATAATTAAGAAAAGCAGAAGCAAACAGCATTTGAGACTTCTTCACATCTTTAGTAGAAACAGGTATGTAATTTATTTAATAATATAGAATATAAAATATTGCAAAGTTTTACAGGCCTTCTTTTTCTAACGGACTTTCATCGTACAAAGATGCGATACTATGCAAAAATATACACGTTATATACATATATTTACACAATCATCAAAAGAGTTGAAAGTTTCAAATATCTAAAATTATGTGTTATGGAAAATGGGAGTTTTCAAAAAAGCTGGGATTGAGACTTGGAATAGCAAGTGCTGCATTTAATAGAACGAAAGCTGTCTAGAGATCTGATATTCACTCTGTAAAAATCAAATGCCGCCTATATAACGCCTGAATGACACCCATTATTCAGCTCTATGGATATGAATCGTGGCGCCTCACTAGTATCAAAAACAGCAAAATACTTCATCTCTAGAATATATGTATTATAATTATTTTGCCGCGGTTTGACTTTGTAGTGGGTGAAGAAATAAGAGAACGGACACAACAAACTCCGGTGACAACTGTTATCAAACGGAGTCGATAGTCATAGTTTATATATATTAATTACGGGATGCGAACCTGACTTGGGAGGACGCCCAGGAGCTAGTAGCTGACAGCTATATCTGAAGACTCTTTGTGGACACCATATACTTCAAATAGGAAGCGGATATGAAATGATTACGTAAGTATACACAATTCCTTTTTTTATTTTTTGATAGCAAGGTAATATCTTATATGTAAATATGCATATACTGGAAAAACGTTTCTAATATATGCATATTTCCTTTGATCAAAATGATTTAATTTTTATTTTTCCTGTTATAATAGCAGATAAAATTACTGAGTAAATTAAATACGAAATGTGTATGTATTTTTATGAATATTTTAATAAATAAAAAAAATGACTCTCAAGGATTTGATTGAGTACTTGCATAAAATGTATTTAGCCAAAAATTAAATTTGATATTTTCTCTAAATTCACTTAATATTTTGTTTCAATATTTTTTTTCAGAATACCTTTCGAACAAATACAAAATTGAAAAAAAATATTTTTGCCAAAGTTTTAAGTATTTTTCAAATCTATTGTAAACTGTTTAAAAAAGTTTTCGTCGTAAAACGTTGGCCCGGGAGATTCGTAGCAATGTGTTTTATTCCAGTGCCGCGTCATGGTAAAGATATTACGAATTTACAGTAATCTTTATTTTTAAAAAGCCTACTGTACACATAAAAATACATTAGTAAAATAAAGGCTTACGGCAATTACAACTAATTTCGATGACGGGAAAGTTTTATTTAAAATAAGCATTTTCTTGGAATTAGGTCAGCACCCTTTAATTAAACAATAACAATTAAGTTGGAATTACCGAGTTGATTATGCATTTGTATAAATTGATTCTTGAATAATTTATTTTTTATTCCTTTTCTTTTTGTCGGGTTTCAATTATTTGTTGATTTTACTAATTGAATTGTTTTATGTACTTCTGATACCTTAAAAACACTAATAATCATTTCTTTTAAAGATTCTCATAATTATTTGGGGTAACAATGATCGAGGGTACATATTTATTGTAAGTAAGTTCTAAAAATAGTATTATATTGTATACTTCATCATTTTTATAGTCACTGAGATTATAACCAACTACCTCTTTTAATTTAGAGTCTCTTTACGACCCGACAAAATGTTTTTATAATATATGGGAACGTCAAGGTGTTATTCTTGTGGCAAATATAACAGCATCTAGCAAAGGCGTAGGAGTAAAAAAAATAAATGCAATCTGACTTTTCGTTTTTACAAGTATAAGATATTTTTTGTTCTACGACAGGGACAATATCGTCCGCACATATTTTCTAGGGCCATTCTACTGCTCTTTGGTCTTTACTTTAGGACTTTGCATGCCCATTACTATGTTCCCTGCCTCGCGACATGATCTGACATTGCCATTTCAATTTGACAATACGGTCTATCATATCGACAACTTTAGTCCAGCATCTGATTCCTTCATTTCCGATCTCATCTTTCAGACTTATGTTATGAATACAGTTCTGATTAGTGAAATAGAACAAAAATCCTGGTCGGTTTGACCCGATGGCTACTCAGGTAAAAATTCCGAAAAAGAAAATCGAGGGGACTGCCTTGTAGTGATTGCCGCGTTCGCCTATTATGATTAAAGTCCTGGGTTCGATTTTATGGAGGGTCGAAGTACAGAATTCGTTTAACTTAAATATTTCACTGTTACCTGAAGCGTAAGACTAGTCATTTTTCCTTCCTGTAATAGATTATCTCAAGATGCTCTTTAGTTTTATTTAACAATGCATTTGTTGTATGCTCCACTGGGATTTTTTATTAGTTTATTTGTACATGAATTGTTTTTTCAGATAAATAATTATCAAATATTTATCGTGTTTTCAAGATGTTTAATATTCTTATTTTAAAAATGATCCGATTTCTTCTTTGGAAAATAATCCGACTTATCTGGTGAATGATTATCACAACAATTGCAAAACTTAATTACTGTGTGTTTAATACGGTTTTTTTATTTACTTACATACCTACTAAAAATGTGAATTTTTAGTAGGTATGTAAGTAAATAAGTGATTCTTTTCATCTGTAATTTTTAATTAGTTTTTTTTTATTTTTTGTTCATTGAATTTTTAGAGATCCTCATTATTTTTGCTCTATTTTTACAATGTTTTTTTTAAAAAATAAATTTCTACTATAATATATACTTTTTTAATTTTTTTATTACCTATTTCTTTTACTTTGTATTTTGTTTTTACTGTGTATTTTAATGGGTTTTCAAATATTTTTACTGTTTCTTTTACTGCATTTTTTCTATGTATTCTACTCCGTTTTTAACTAGTTAGATTAGTTAGTCATTCAAAGCAAATTTGTATAAATGTGTATTTTTTTGTATATAATATAACACTAAATAAAATTTAAATAAATACAACCAATTAAGCTACCTCAGGCCATTATTTGTATCGTTTGAGAGGACGAAAGCGAAATACTATTTTTATTGCGTTAGAGTGAGATGGATATATGACGAACGAACGAACTTACGAAACGAAATTGTGACAGAATAAGCCTTCTGTTACTTTTGCATGAATGATAGTTATACAGGTTTATCAAATACGTGTTTTATTTTATTTCATTGTATAAAAAAATCCCCTTTAAACGATATATTTTTTTAACATTATTATGATTAAATAATTTTAAATAGAGCGATGTTTTCTTATTTTTGTTTCGTTCACGCAAAAGTGTCAATTGAATACATAAATACATCTATCTCTATTGTTGTGTGTTTTCTTGGAATTGGTGACCGTAATTATCTATATATACCTGTGTAAGTATATCGTAAAATGAATCTTGTAAATTAATTACGCATTAAAATGAAAAATGCTTTGTTGCTTAAAAATGTCTATGTGCTTAAATATAAATAGGATGTAATAATGAAAACGAGTCAATTTTTAACTGAATCTTTGTATGATTTTATTTTGAAAAATATATACGTTTTTTGTAATTAAATGTGAAAACTCGATAAGAGAACGAGTATAACAATTATACGCTAAACCAATACTCACTTATAGATTCAAAAACTACTCTTACTCAAATGAAAGACATAACCCCCACAATACATCACATACAAATAATATAATCACTAGATCCTCAACACATAAACAACTTAAACAAATACAAACTAATACCACTTTCAGACAAAGGGATTTTGAGTATTATTCAATTAAAATCTATAACCTACTTCCACTATCTATTAAAGCAATTAGTAATGAGAAAATGTTTAAAAAGGCTATAAAAAATGGATAGTGGAGCTAGGTAGAAGTAAAATGGATTGTCTCATTCGCCCATACCAATGCTGAATCAACTGCTCCACAACTGTATGGCTTATGTTAGGTTTTTGTTGTTTTCATTGTGTGTTTTGTAATATAAATAACATAGATGTATATAAATACCTTGTTTTTAAAACTGTCTGAATATTTGTTAATTATGTTTGTTTTTTAAGTGAGTCTTCTTTGTTTATTCTCAAATGTAATAAAAAAAAACTAAATTGTTAAGTGCCCTCGGCACGGGAAACCCCAGTGAGGTCACATTATTTTTATTATTAATTATAGTTTGTAAGCGAAAAATATGAATAAATAAATAAATAAAATAAATAAATATAATTTAAGTTTCGAAGGTATAAGTATTTAAAGATTAGGGTAATCAAATTTTATTCTGAGTTAGAAATAATTAATTTGCCAAGTAAGAATCCATGTGACCCTTGGTGCAACGTGAAACAGTGTGTGTTCACAAATTGCAATTGTATGCGTTAGTAGTCTGGAACCATTTTGACGAAAAAAATTTTCCCACGCGCGGGTGATGTGCCCTTAAGAAAATGTCATATATTTACGAGTATTTATTTTTAAACAAGCGTGTTTTTTATTTTATATTTTGTGTTCATCATAATAATAATTAATAGAATTGCCCCTTGTTCTTGGAAGGACTATAATTAGTAAAATGTAACATTTAAAAAAATTATTTGAAAAATATAAAATAATGAAACAAAGTATTTTAGTAAATTAATATTACATCACACGTCATCATATCATTAATATTACATTTTCTTAACCCATTGTATTATTTTTTTTCATATACACAACCCTCTAATCCAACACCGAATTTTAAAAAAAGATAGCACATTTGGTTAAAATTTAATACAACATTTTTTTAATCAACATTCTGTAGATTTTAAATGCGTTAGTGTGAGTTTTCTGAACGCGCCAGCTTAAGTCAAACCACCAGTAAAGCGGGGGGAAAACTCTGTGCTGGCACATGCTAATTTTACTTGGTTTGATCAATCCGATTGATTAAAGGGAAAGCACGTGTAAAGCATATTTTATTTTATTTTAAGTAAGTACGTACTAGTTATCCAACTATTCTTTGCGAAAAATATAAAATGAGAATCTAAAGTCACATCCGCATAATACGTACTTACGTACCTAGGTACGTACGTATTAACCTCTTCAGGCCCCAGAAATATTTCCTTGTCATTATTTCCGATAGCATCATGTGCTATTATAGATTCCTATTTTACCGACCGGAAGGATTTGTACTTTGTACTGACTTGCGATTGAAATTGAAATATCGCCGTTAAAACGTCGTGAATTTTAGCAGTCAAAATGTCACTGAGAATAAATCCAGGTACGAAGTTAATTCATCATCGTAATTGTTATAAAACCCTCCTTTATTCAATGTTATAATGATTACTGTTGAAAACGTATCGATTTGGGAGTTTTTATTACATTTGTAGACATTTCAAATAGAAGCATTACAGGTGGGCCTAAATGACATATTTTATTTTCGTATTAGGGTTGGTTGGTTGGTTAAGACGAAATCGAACCTGAATTATTCCTTCCTATGGATTTGTATGAATCTGAATTTAAATGTGATTATGGTGCGAGTGATGAGGAGGGTGAAGAAGAATCAGAAGTTCGAGGGCCTCTTGGCCCTCTACTTGTAGAAGATGAAACTTTGGATAATAGATACGACGTTGATAATGCTTCTTAGGTAGATTTTCACAATTTCAGTCAACATAGCCAATTAATATATGGAAACATAGAACTAATGTTGTACCTTCAAATTCACAATACGTCAATGAACCTTTGGATGTTGAGATACAAAACTCTCCATTAAAAAAACCCTTTGAATATTTTTCCAAGTATATCGATACCATTTTTTTTAATGTAATGTCGTTGCATACTAATAAAACATATGTAATGCGCAAAGGAAAAAAAATAGGTACGACAGGTATAGGTAGAAATAAAGCAGTTTATAGGAATCAGAATGATTATGAACCTTTTGGAACTTCCTCGCATTCGCTAGTAATGGGTAGAAAAAAGAAGAATTCCTATAGTTGCTGATAATATTCTACGGCAAAGGTTGTTTTCAATATTAGATCTGATTTAAAACTTGTCGATGATAATTGGTGGCAGAAACTGAAAAACACCTGAACAAGTTTTGGAAGGCTAATAATATTATAAATTCAAAAAGGTTGCGTACAAAATGAGCGGTAAAAAAATATTTCAATCGACGAACAAATGATACCTTTTCAAGGCACACCCACCAAGTCATACGTAGAAAATTTAATCCAGTAGGCATTTAAAAAATGTAATAGCTACTTCACAGGGTATCCCATTAGATTTTAACCCGTACGAAGGTGGAGGCACGTCGGTGGAGTCTTATTTATTTTCAATGCCTGAAAAAAATCATGCCTGGAGCCGGTTTTGTCCTTAAGTTGGCCGATTCACTTCCTGCTAGCTGCACTGTGTACACTGACGGGTATTTCATATCCATTCCACTACTAGAGAATTTGCATAGCAAAGGTTTTCTAGGAAGTGGCACCTTAATGTTAAATCGGGTACCAAAAGAGACAGCACTTAAATCGGATTCGCAAATAAAACGAGCTAGTCGAGGCGCTAATAACTGTGTGGTAAGGGAGATGACAAAATATGTATCGTCAAATGGCTAAATAGTCAATCAATACACTTTGGTTTCGCTTTAGTAGAATCTCTAAATATTGATTTTCAAGCAAGAGGGTAGATACATCAGTGGTTCATAACCAGCCGAGGTCCGTTCGTATAATATGAATATAGGTGAAGTTGACTTATTGGACCGAGTCATTTCAAAACATGCAATGAAAAACAGAACGAATAAAAGGACTGTACGAGTTATTTGCCACTTTTTTTACTTCGCTGTAGCAGCATCTTGATTGAAATATATGATGGATGCCCGACAACATATTCCCAAGAGTAAAATTTTGGATAACTGTGACTGGGATGTAGCTAATGTTTTACTAGCTGGATAAGAATCGAGGGCCTCTGTAAATGAAGATGAAAATTATGAAAGTTGTGAGATACCTCGAAAACGCCGACGTGTGTAGCCTTTATTGCGCAAAGAATTGAGGAAAAGGCAGGCATGCATTTGCCAATTATGATGAATAACAGGCAGAGGGATCGAGCCAAATGCCATCTAGCCGGTTGTAAACGCTTGACTTTTGTTATTTGTAAAAATTTTTTTTTTTTTGTTTTTCGATGAAGCGTAACTGTTTCAAAATTTTTCATTCAGGCAACTAATTAAGAATTCCTACTTTTTTAATGATTCTTTTAAATACCTACATTATGTTTATGTTAATATATATATTGCAAAGCAAAGAAAATGAATAAAATTGGTTTTAACACATTTCGAATCATTTACATAGAAAAATAAATATTTAAAAAAAAACGCTAAGCTACAGTCCCTACGTATCATATATGATACCATCTAGCCATTAAAAAAAATGGTTTAATACATTAGTTAATACGATTTTTTTTTTTTTTAAACTTTAAAAAATTGGCCTTGGGCACGAAGAGGTTAAACATAAATCGTAACTTTTTTCCATCTAAATGGTGCGTAAGGAAATTAATTTAAATTAATTAGATTACTGGATTTTGATAATAAATTCCAGTCACGAAGGTGATCAGTCCTCAGTCGAGAATAACGACAAGTCTATTGTAATAAAAACAAATATCATTATTACTTTTCTAACATTGAACCGGGAAGGTTGATAGAAGAAGAAGAGCACACGCTACGATATGTTTTTATGGTGCATATGAAATGCAGAATAACATTTTATACCTAAATTATATGTACCGGACACGTATTTTTTCGTAATCAATAACACCTAACAGATATTGATTTTGACCCCAGCTGTTTCAGCTCTAACTGTGGTCAAAAATGTGATGATTTCTTTATCTGAAGTATCATTTAACTTGTAAATATAATACAGTTGTATCTTTCAGTTATTAATGTTAAAACTTTTATTCACAAATAATTTTAAAGTACGAAATATGTTTCCATTATTATTTATCGGTTTTATAAAATGTAAATAATAAGCATATGAATTACTTTGAATAACGGCACAGGAAACACTGCGAAAAACTTAGTATCTTGGTGTACTTTTCTTTAAACGCGGCCCCGAAGCACTCGAAATACACAAAAATATACCGCGCCCGCTCACGCTGACATCCTGCGGGATCAAATGACCAAACCACAGACTAACTTGTTATAGTTATCGTTTTACATTATCTCTGCACAGACTGACAGACCACAGACCAGAGATTCCACAGACGAAATGACAATAATAAAACTTGATTCCTTGATTGACAACTGAAGGTGATACCATAAGAAAAAAATATTAACGTATTTAACCAACACCAATCTACATTTTAACCATCTACCTTACAATGTGACCACTACTCAGTGGCGAGCCGTGATTTATTTTATAGGTAATCTATTAAAAATGTTCATTAATTTGTACTACATATAAGTACCTACATAACATGTAAGTAATGTTATTATAAATTACTACTTTTTCTGTGGTTCTGTGAAAATCAACTCAAACAACAATTATTACTAACCACGCGATATACGTAGCTTTTATCTACACTATTTTAATACAATACTAAACTTGTACAAAAGTTTATTAACACATACCACAATGACATTCAACAGATATTTTCATTATGATCTGTCATTGACAGTACTGTCAAGAGTTGAGCAGATTTCTTTTAAAATGAATAATGCCTAAAACGGCCACTGCGAACGCCACCTGTCCTATGTGATACATAAAATGTCAACGGTATCCCATCAAAGAAAAATAGTCCTTCGGAAATAATGTTCGAAATACTAGTTTCCAAATAGAGAATCTTCTAAAAATATTTGTAATCTGCGAGTTTGTTTTAGTACTAAAAAAGCCGACTTGGGTTAAAGACGAAAAATACAGTGTACTTTTTTGTATGGAAGAAAAAGCTGAGGTAATCGGCTAGTTTCATCGTTCAGTAAGAATGGGCTGGGCGCGCTTCATAGATATTTTTTTGTAGAAAGATATAAACGGTGATTTATAATAAATAACAATTACTTTCTATATTTTCCCATAAACACGGTTACTATAAATTATTATAATTTGAAGTCAAATATAATGGTAAGCTGTGCATAATCGCTTACTTTGACGATTCGCCCCTGCCACTACTATGGCCAGCCAATGACAAGTAATAAGCCCTGTAAATGCCTTGACTTCCATATTCCCTTATTTAAGGTATTCTGCATCCCTGTTGTAATTTGTTAATCTTAATGACTCCCGAGGGGGTGAAATCCAGTCTTTTGTCTACGAACATTTGGACAAACTCAAATATTGTAATGAAACCAACTGGTCCAAGAAGTTTGATAATTGATTTCAGGCGTTGCCTAGTATGTGAAATAATTCAGTCAGATGAATCTCTTCACAACAATAAAGGTTTCAGTTCTTTAACTTCACTAAAATCAACAAATGGAAGAATTTAAGAAATATGGATGTTCAAACATAGGCAAATGGTGAATGTTACACAGTGTGTAAAGTGGCCACCAGACACCAGCCAATGACAGGTCATAATATTAGCCAAAAATGCTGACTTACACAAATAACCCACCAGACAACAACAACTCTATCATATTGAAAAAGCAAAGACAAACACAGGACAGTCAAAAATACTACGTAATGGACTTAAACACTACGACTTACCTTACTACTTGAAAACTTTTACTGGAGACAAATTTAAAATCAATCTGCAAAAGCAAAAGATGACTGAACTAACTAGACTAGACGAGACATAAAATGACTAGACAATATAAAATTTATGATGTAACCCTAACGGGTTTTTTAAAATTGTAAATAAATAAATAAATAGAAAAAACCCTGTAAATGCCTTGACTTCCATATCCCTTATTTAAGGTATTCTCCATCCCTGTTGTAATTTGTTGACCACTACTATATTGCCGATCACCCAAAATAAATATAAATACCTGATTTTTCGGGAAGTAAAATCTGCTTGATATGGACAAAAATTGAAATTCAGCGTTCTTCTTCGCATAATGTTTAAATATTTAAATTAATACTGCAAAAACTTACCGTTCTAAATTCATATTTTTAAAAAATTATCTTTCATCTTTAAATCAAATTAAATTTTTACAATCTACTTAGTGCAATTTCAGATTAAAAAACATCCAAACATTTATTCAATCAAAGGCATATTTCAATATAAAACTAGAGCCTTTAATAGATTTATGTCTTCCATCAAGTCAAAATGCATTCCACGATGTGGTGATTTGAGTTTCGAGAAAAAGCGAAGTCTTGGGGGATCTTGGATATATACGTTGAATAAGATGCATAAATTAAAGTCGTTAACTATTTTCTTGACAATTTTTTTCCCCAGATATTATTATTTTAGTTGCGGCTGTAAGGGCTAATTTGATTTTCGCTCATTATAGATTGTATTATTAATTTAAAAGTATTTATACTACATTATGATCAAATTATCCGCCAACAAGTCATAAAAAGTGGCTAAGTGGAATTTTTTAGAATTCTAAGACTAGTCTTTAAAAATGATATGTTATGAATGTGACTTTGTGTCTTTATATTTAATAAGTAATAAAAAATATTTAAAAAATATTAGGTACACTAAAATTGGAATTTTCACTTTTGAGCACCTAGCAATTCTTTTTTGGTCGCACGTCGCACTTCTACCGGTCTGTTTTGGAACGAGGAACGAAATGATCGGTTTACCATTTGTTTTCTCGACCTCAAAGGCTTATAAAATATCACTTGTACTTTTTGTTATAATTATCAAATTGATCAAACAGGAGCAATAGCAGAAAAAATCGAGTAGATATAAAAATCACTCGACGAAAACCACTAACCTAACCTTGATTCTATTTCACACACATAACTGTATTCTTCATCCGCCTGGACACAGAAACAAAATTCAATTCTGTTTATATTTGCACCCCTGCAAACCCAACAGTGGTGAATTTTGGCACAAAATACCCAGGCTTAAGAAGTCACATTTAAAAATATATATATATCTTACAGGGAATCAAACCCAGAAGCTCTGAAATTGATGCAAGCGTCTCAGCCAACACACAAGTTTGCCTTGTTCGAATTCGAGAATTTAAAAAAATAAAATAAAAACATGAGAATACTGCCGACAATAAATACCAATAAAACAAAAATTTTCAGAATGTTTTATCAATGTAGAAAAAAAATTCGGTCAGCCAAATCACACGATATATTTTATCTATACCCACCTCCCTTATTCATTTTTTTATAGAATGATATTGATATATTTTTTAATAATACACTATAAATTATAAATACCTCCTTGTGTTTTTCCAACTCGCATGTTTGTACATTTATGATTCATTTGCTATTATACATTTGCATTTACACTAATTTATAGATTATGCTGGTGGGTTAAAGCCTTAAGCTCAACCGATGTTGAGGAATTTATTTACTAAATTTATTTAGATGTACCTAGCAATGAAATAATTTTATATTTCAGATAAGAGTATGTTACCTAAATTCCATCCTTAAGAATTTCTTCATCTCTATTGAGATATGTCACCTAGAAAATAAAACATTTTATTCATCTAGTTTAACGTCATCGGCTAAGGTAGCCCAGTGTGCTAACCACTCACTGCATGCACAGGGCTAACATAATATTTCATAATACAATATTATATAAAAACATAATAGATCGGTATAAAGGTTGTTTATTTTATTTACACACATAGGAAAGTATTATATTCGGGTTTACCATATGCGGTAAAATTATAGTGATAATATACGAGGGGAGGTCCATAAATTTACAGAATGAAGGGGAAGGAGTACATTACGGATGTCAAAACCAGAAAGCGGCCCTTATAGGGACCGACGCGCCACCGCGATGTATGTAGAATTAGGGACCTCGGTATATGTTAGAAAATGTGCTCCTCCAATAGACAAGTATGTGTCACTTTCGGGGGTAGCCTTTTCCATAGCGAGGAATTTAGAACAAATATTTAATAATAATTTGTTTTAGTATAAGCATATTTTTTCATGTCCATAGTTTCGCGCTGCGCTGCCGCAGCTAGAATGCCGTGAGAATTGGAGGGGGTAATGCCTATATACACGGAGGGAGGGAGGCGGATACCTCTACCGCTCTCTCCGCGCGGTATGACAGCTAGGCCCGCTCGGCAGGGTGAATGTGGGGCACGCAGTGCTGACGGTATATAATGTGTACTTTTAAAAAAAAACAATCACTTCTTCTCTGATGTTTGGCTTTTACTCTCTACTCTCTACTCCCCGGCCCGGCTTTCTACTCGACTTTACTTCACTACGCTTGACACCTTCGCTTCACCCTGGACTTCTCTCCCAACAGATTCCTAACCACGGCGAACTGGACAACCTGAAGTAAGAGGCCCTTCTGAGGACATCTCCGGCCTTGACGAGTCAACTGGGTCACCTAGCCTCCACTGCCTTACGACCAGTGGACCGAGATGTGGGCTCTAGTGACTGCAGCGGAACCATAACACGACGCCAGTAGCGCGTTAGCTACAGGGTAAATAGAAAAATGTAAATAAATAAACTTTGATATAGTAGCCTCAACAGACCGGGGATCATCTCTAAAAGACTGTACTATTAAAAAATAATTACTTTTCCCAGGACAGGAGTCTCCACATACTGCTGATATCTCTTTCAAAATGATAAGCTGTGATTTATTCAGTGTAGTGGGAAATTTAACGACAGCTCGAATTTTAATTTTGTCCATGCTCAATATTTCTTCCGGATAGCCTAATTTATTAAGGTATAACTTGGAAACCATTTACTCATTTACATAAATACTCGGCATATATACTAGATGAGTCCTACTATTTATTCATGTATATAAATAAGTACCCCCCGCCCCCTGGCAACCCTTCCATGCTGCGGACCTACCCTAGTACAAGGAGAACAACAACTTTCTTTAAAATGTATTGTGCCGTGATCAGTCAAATACATATTTTACTAACTCTTAAATCATTTCAACATTTACATTTTGTGGAATTATTGTTTACTAAAATTATGAAAGCATGATACACAATAATGTTATAAAATAATATCTATTTTTATACAAAACTTTTGAATTTGCTGTTTTAATTCCATAAAAATCTCCTAAAGTATCTTTATCACACTTCTATACTATAGTACTGTAACTTTACAGTCTATTCAAATCTTTAATAACCTCTTGCTTTATGTGTGCTTGTTTATCAATAAATTTTCTTTAACATAAGGTTATTAAACATTCAAACACACTTTATCCGAAAGGAATATTTAAAACATTCCTTCAACTGTAATTGATTTATTTGTCTATACAATGAATGTCTAACAATACCATACCAGTCTTTACTATCGTCATTACACATAATACATCAATTATTTATATTTTACAAGACTTAAGTGTAGAGGATCAGATGCGACACTGTGATCGCTATTGACTGGCAACACCAGAAACGTTCCTCGGCCGGCAACACTGATTCAACATCTCCAACGTGACTCGGAACGACCTTTCCGTTCGCTCGTCGCATTTTATACGGATCAATCTTCCGGATCACACGGCCCTTACTCCAGTGCTGAAATTGTAAATTCCTTCAGATAAAAAAGTGTTCTTGCGTATTCATTTTAGAATGAATGTTTTGTAACATAATCTAGGTTTATCTCAGCGATCCCGAGTCAGTTAAGAATAATAAGTCCGTGCACAGTAAGCCTCACGTGTCGGGTATACTCGTCGACTGATGTCCGCAGTCTCGCGGTCCAGTCGGTTCACCAGCCGGGAGTGGTGTTGGCGAGGCGCCGCATGCGCCGCGTATTGCGGTCCTGGTCGCGGATCTTCTTCTCCATCTCGGCGTCCGTCAGGGTCTCCAGGAAAGGGGCCCACGCGTCGCCCTCGCCGGGGGCGCGGAAGGGCACCTCCACCGTCGGCAGCGGCGCTTCGCTGAAGGCATACGTGCGCCGGTGCCAGCCCAGCTGGCCGCGCACGCTGTAGGCCGCAGCCGTCACGAACTCCCCGCCCAGCCCCAGCTCCGCACACAGCCGCTGCGCGAACTCCTCCGGGTTGTTGTCCGGCTGCGACATGTCCCATTCCGCCTGGTCCACCAGCGAGGTGTTGCCCACGTGGATGTTTAGCTTGATGAGCACCCGCTGGTCCGGCAGCGGCGCGGGCGGCTCGCAGGGGAAGGCCTCCAGCTGCTGGCGGAGCGACGACGCGATGGCGGGCACGAAGGCCACCGGGTTCAAGTCCAGGTCATCGCACAGCACCTCGGCGAACTGCTCCGGGGTGATGATCGACTCTGAAAATAAAATTCTCGTCAGTGTGACCGAAAGACATAAGCTTAACCCTTCTATTCGGAATATGAGTACCATCATATAAGATCAAAGCTTCAAAAATCACGATCCGAACTCTCGAAGGATTCGACGACGGGTCGTCTCCATCGGGCTCTAGAATTCACTTCTCAGTTTAAATCATCGGTTACACAAAAGTTATAGGATTTCTTTTCTTTTTTTCTCGTTTTTTCCATTGCAACACACCACATACTAAGAACATATCTTCCAGGGTTAAAATACTTTTACATTAAATGCACCTATAGTAACTTCAGGTGTGAATATAAACTGTTTTTAGTAAATGTAAACTGTTTCTAGTTTATATTTACACCCGATGATGGGTAATTCAGAATACTTGGAACTTGTGGTGTAATATAATAATATATAAAACTCTCATGCGGTAAAAACACCGAGTGTTGTATTTTAAATGAATTGAAAATGTTTTTCCACAAAGTAAATGGTGCAAAAATAAATAATAAAATGGAACGAGTAGTGTTCGGCGACAGTGTCCGATGTCATCATACGGTCGCGGTCGTACTCGTAGGAAAGTTTACCTACCATTCTTGTTCCACGTGAAAGTATCCCTCAGCTTTTGTCCCTCGATTTCCATGTCCAAGCGAATAGGGACGAGGAGTTGCTGCTGAGATGCGTTCTCCAAGTTGGCCACCATATCCGTGTCGTCGAAACAGAGCGGGAATGTTCGAATCTAAACACAAATAACAATACTGAGGTTGATAAAATGTTCCGCCACAAAGTTAAAACTATAAATAAATAGAAATAACAAATAAAATAATATAAGTGAATGTGACCTTCTTGTTGTGTACTCGGTTTCTGTTGATGGGCGTGGCCTGGGGGACGGCATCCAGGTGCGAGGAGTTGGGCAGCGCCGGCAGCCAGGCCGAGTGCGGCGGCTTCTTGGACTTGCTCTCTCGAGGAGTCGTGGTCTCCAGAGCTCCGACAGATACGGCCTTGTACCTGTGTAGCATTATATCCCAGTGAGATGACCGTACGCAATATGCGGCCGGGGAGGAAATTACCAATCACACTTATCGACAATAATTAGTGAACAACCATTTATCGATAGAAGTAAATTATCATTACGGATGTAATTACTTTTCGTCGTTGCCTTCGATGATATCTTCCACTTCGGAGGACTTGAGCAGTGACACGGAGGACGACAGAACGTGCGCCCCCAGCCCGGTGTCCACGAGGCGTTTGCGTTCCTCATTGTTGAGTGTTCTCCTCACCATTCCGGGGTACTTCTTGTAGAGGGACCCGCGGAACAGCCGCAGATAGTTTCCCACCTGTAATGATGGATAATTTCTACATCGTGTTACATTCCAAATTGAGCATTTGAATTATGTACCTTTTATTAACTTATATCTGTATTCGGTCATGTGAAAAGTCGGAATAATCGACGTGCGTGCATGAGAAGATGTATGAATGTGAAGGAAGCAAAGGAAGTGTGCCAGGACAGAGTGGTGTGGCGTTCTATCCTCTCTGCCTACCCCTCCGGGGAAATGGCGTGATGGTTAGTTAGTTAGTTAGTTAGTTAATTATTATTTTTCCAACTTCCTATAATTCAAAGTTTTTTTTTATAACTGATGGGAAAAATGCACTTCTGTTCTCTCCACTGCAATATATGTATGTACTATAATATACATATATTTTTTACTAATAACTTTTTGCTACTTTTGTGTAAAATACATGTGCCTATATATTTATATATGTAAAACATGTAAAAGTGCCTAGTGTAATATAAAAAACAAGTGCCTATATATTTATATATGTAAACACATAAATGGAGAGAATGAACATACCTCCGACCCCACACAGTAGAATTCGCCCCCATCCTCGACCTGGAAACTTATCGGTTTATCTCCGTAAGTCCTCATCGACATGTTGGTTACTCTGACGCAGGTTTAGTTGACGAATACTAAATTCTCAATTTGACCGGATTAAACACTTGTCAACGTAAACGCAAATCCCCTATCATCGACCCCCAAAATAATGTGTTATTGTGCCCTCGTGTGATTGCGTCCGTTGAAGAAACTATTTATGTCCCTAATCACATCACATCGAAGAATAAATTAAAAATTCAATTAAAGGCTTGAATTAGTATAATCCTGCAAACGATTTATCACAAATTATGAAATTAAACTCCGCTTCTTAAAACAGATATTAAACATTAACGACATTAACCAATGTGCGAGTCACAGACTAGAGATGTGCGGGTATAATAATTCACAGATTTAAAGATAATCAAGCATTAACAGACGGCTCGCTCGAAGATTATTTATTATTTGTTCCGCATGCCGCTAAAAGCCTGAAGCCAGAGGCAATGCAAAGATAATGTAGAACTATTATGAGATAATGTAGATCTCAGAGATTATACACATAGTAGAACTATTACTATATCCTAGTAGTTCCTGAAGCCACCCTGAAGCGCAGAAAACACGTTCAAAGACAAAAGACATAAGCGTCCCATAGACTAAGGGTAGATTGAAATATTAATCGGCAAAACAAACTACCCGTGAATTCACCTATTTTTTAAACTTGATTTGCAATTTTCGACTTCAATATCATTTTGCATACAGTACTTGTTTTCTGAAAATCTTTTATAAAATATATGTGAAGGACGCCCATAGACAAACCATTTACACAGCGTTACAATATTGTGAAAAAATACGGGCACTGTTTGACAAAATGTATACCAGGGCTAGTTGTCACACTTTTCAGTTTATTATTTATTTGGGAATCTTTTTTCCGAATGTCTTTTCACACTATTTTTAAACAGTGTTTCCATAAGGTTTCCAGCATATTTTAAAATTACAAAACGTGAATTATGAAGCGGATTAATATTTTGTAATTATTTGTAAAATAGGTTGATACGAGCTAAACATACGTGTTTAAAATATTCAGGAATTAAAATCTTTTGTCCCCGTAAAAATAAGCAGGTATTTTTGTTTAGATTATAAAACCAACATTTGTTTGTATTAGGAAAAAACGCGGCGATGTTTTAAAATATTTCAATACGAATTTAAATATAGCTTTCCAATACATTCTATTGTTTTCTTTAATCTGGGGTTTCTCAGCAATAATGCATTTAAATATAACCTTTTAGTTCATGCCAGCCAATTCTAAAAAAAAAACCCATTTTAATTACCTCCTTTACAAATAAATACATTAAAATAAATTCCCATTAACTTGAGCCGTTACTAGGTATCCACAAATATTTCGTCCATTATTAATGTCAATTACGACCTCGGGTTAAATTCAAATGACCGAGCGGCGAATTACCCGGAATTCATAAATCCTTTCTATTGAAAATAATAACTTAACAATAAATATTGTCCCATGTTTTCCGCTGGGGAAAACATAACCTTTTTTATAATAAATCGCAAACCGATGGCCATTAAAATAATATTTTTATTTTAAAAACTTATTTAAAAATAACAAAAATAAAACGCATAATTAATTCCTCTGTGATACATACAAACCTTTCTTTTTCAAATTTCATACATCTTCATTCGTACGCGCGCCGATTATTCCAACTTGCCACATATTAACTTAACACTCTAATTAACTTTTGCGCCATCATTTTCGAATCCGCGCCCGTGGTACATAAGGCACTGCACCAGTGCACCAATCGCAACGAATCAGCGATTATTTTATAATATGTATGAAGGTATTTTACCTCCACCTTGCCAGGAATCGAACCTAGGACCTCAAGTATGGTAGGCGAACGCGCCAACCACTACACTAGGAAGCGAATCATTTCCATTTTTTTTAAATTAATGAATCCTTTCTAATCTTCATGGGTATAAATTAGTTTAATAATTTAAATTTCTATGTTTAGTATATATTTTTTTAAATTAATTAGTTTTAACGTATTTAATATTATATACATTCTAATCTTAGTTAATTATAATTTAGTTTTATAAGAAACAATATGCAAAACATAGTATTTTAGTTTTAAATATGGCGAGGTGTTTATTAATAAGTGTGGAAAAGAGACAATGAAGAAGAAGAAGAAGACAATGAGAAAAAGAGAGACCTCCTAATTTGGGAGTTATAAAACCACCCCAAACAGTCGGAACGAGACGAGTCGGAAAAGAGTCGGGAAGGAGAGTCGACCAAGAGTCGGTCGACAGTCGGGGAAGCGAGTCGAGTCTACGCGATCGTACCGTCGATCGTGGAGACGATACAACATCGAGAGTCGTGGAAGCTGAAGTGAAGTGAGTGTACGGGTAGCCAGTGCTACGTAGCAAACCTTGTGGAATCCGACTACTCCACGAGGGTCATCGGAGGCCGCCTTCCAGCCGCGAAGGTCCCTCCACATCCAGGACATCCATCGTCCTCCAAAGGAACGCCAGTTTCCTGCACCGCAAGCGCGTGTATCCAGCCCACGGCCGGCCAGTCTTCCAGCTGGCTGTCGCCGTCACCATCGCCACGGGACCGAATCCCGAGAGCCGCCCAAGGCTCTAGCCATAGCAGATCTCCGCCCAGGACATCGCCTTGCATGTGTTCGTCCGAACACAGCATCTGGACCACCATCCGTCATCTCTCCACATAAGTGAAACCACCATTGTGTTAGAATTAAGATATTAGTGAAGAGTGACAATTACGAACTGCATTAGTTAAGGACCTAGATCTGTAAGTATTTTCTTTATCTCATGTTTGTAACTAGTTCTAAGATTATTATCATGTTCTAGTTAAATAAACGTAGGTACATAAAACATTCAAGCTTTTTAAATTATCTTCCAATTTACTCGTTTTGAGAATAGATTTAAGTTTTCTTTATTTTCTTTTGGGCTTTAAATTCATTTAGTTTTAATTAGGATTATATTATCATGATGGGGAATAAAAATGGGAACACATGGCGAAGTAACTTTCTACACCACATATCCGATAAGGCACCAGGAAGACGCGATCTTCCAATTTCATCTCAAGTTTCCGTTCGGCGGATGTTCCCGCTTTCTCTCAGTTAGCGGAGAGACGGACAGCTTCCGTCTATTCATACGTGCGAACGCGGAACTTGATTTTGTTTACAGCCTCCGAGATAATCAAATTTTGTCTTATTTTTTCTGTCATCCACACTCCCTCACGGAACTTGATTTTGTTTACAGCCTCCGAGATAATCAAATTTTGTCTTATTTTTTCTGTCATCCACACTCCCTCAATAACAAAACTCTCCCCATAAAAACCTTTTTTTTTTAATATTCTGATTTCCCCCCCGTGATAATGTGCCTCGTGTGTCAATTGACCCAGCTAGTTAAAATATATCGAGGGGTTAGTAGACACGGACAATAAAATAATGGGAATAGTTTCCAGTTAAAGGAATAAAAGAACACAATTGAATGTTAATCGACATCCTTATTTTTTTATAAGTTGTTATTTTTTTACAATATAAATAAGAGGTAAAACAGAGTTTTTTTTTTTTTAATAATTACATAGCAATGAAATACATATTAAGAGAAAAAAAAATCCCACAAAGACATGGCCTGTTCGTGGGTATACAAGAAATGTGGATGAATTTTTACTCCTATAATAAATAGACAGATATTTTTTTTTGTAATATAAGAAAGAAAAACGAAAATTTCCGTAAAAGATTAAAAAGTATTTTTTTATTTTATAGTTATTAAAAAAGGAAATAAAAATTATTTTAAAAAAAAAAATTGAAATATTCCTTATTATTAAAGGCAACAAAATATATCATAGAAAAAATGAGTTAAATCTTTAGTTTGAATCCGGGAAAGTGTGTGTTTTTTAAGAGGAGGAAAATTTTGAAAGTTTCTGATCAATGAAATTTTATACATAAAAATATTATATTATAAGGTATTTAAAGGAATAACCCGCTAAGCCTTTATTTAGAGGCTTGTCAGCAGGTGGGATAGAGGGGACATGGAAGGATATAATGAAAAATACACCACAACACCCAGACTAATTGAGGAAAAAATCTTTTTGGATTTTTTTTCTTCCAACAGGCGGGAATCGAATCGAACCCGCGACGCCAGTTTTGCAGTTGGTTGTCTAACCAATGGCACCACGGCACCTGTTAAAGTTCAAAGTTAGGAATGTATTCATTAATTTTAAAAAAAAACTAAATTACTTTATATTTCAAAAATTAATACAGTTTGTCAATCATGTCATCCGAATCGCAGTTGATTAATTAAAAAAAGGCAATGTATTTGATAATATTTTATTTAACGTATTGATGCAGAAATATAAGAGGACCGGGAAAGTCATGGCATGACCAAATCCAACAAAAACTTCAAGATGGACATGTCAAAAGTCGGAATAATCACCGCGCGTGCATGAGAAGATCTATGAATGTAGAGGAAGCGAGATCTGTATGCAAAAATAGAGTGATGTGGCATTCTATTCTCTCTGCCTACCCTCACGGGGAAACGGCGTGATGGTTTGTTGTTGTTGTTGTAATGGTAACTTTAACTTTATTAATGTTGGTAATGTATTTAAAGTAATAATATTTTTTTAAACACCCATAATCTATTGAAGAAATAAATACAATTTAATTTTTTAGACAAATTTGAAAGATTTAACTTTTTTTAGTTCTGAACGATGAAGAGTATTTTTATAGAAATAGTTAAATCTACAAAAACACCCATTCTTAAACTCTTTTTCTTGACTAGAACAGTAATAACAGCACGTTTTTTAAATATTTTTAGGAGTTTTGCCCTTTTCAGTCTCTTCGTTATAATATAAATGCTATTGAATGTGCTTATATTTTTGGTTGTTATGTTGTCATTCATATAAATGATTGCGAAGTTCTTCAAGCTGACTTAGATAGAATCTGTTGCTATTGCAAGGAAAATCAGTTATTATTGAATTCTGATAAATGTCTTGTCATGTCATTTACTCGAAAGAAAAAAAGTATACTATTTGACTACAAACTATCTGGGAAAATTGTCAATCGTTCAATGAAAGCAAGAGATTTGGGTGTACTGATGGATGATAAGCTTTTATTTAGAGATCACATAAATACAATAGTAGATAAGGCGTACAGACTTCTAGGGTTTATCTTACGAATCTCCAAACCATTCCCATCACCAAATACATTAAAACTTCTTTACTATACTTATGTGCGAAGTCAACTCGAATTCGCTTCATTAGTATGGTCCCCTCAATATAATGTATATATTAATCAAATTGAAAACATTCAAAAGAAATTTATAAGGAGCCTGGAATATCGTTTTGGTAACATTAAAAATGATTACGGCGCATCTTTGATCAATTTTAATATAGAATCACTACAAAAAAGGCGCCTTAGATATGATTTAATTTTTCTTTTCAAAATTCTCAATAACATAGTTGATTCGCCGTATCTTTTACAAAATATTGGTTTCCGTTGTCCTCTTTGCTATACTAGATTAAATTCCCTTTTTTATGTACCATAGACGTACCTGTAGAAATTATAACGGACTCAGTATTGATGTAGACATTTTTAACTGCACGTTGCATTTGTACAGAAAATTTCTTCATGGGGTCGATTATTTGGGATAGTTGCTGAATGTACATCTTGAGTGGTTTATGCTATGTATATGTGCCGCATGTAATGTATATGTTTGTGTATGTTTTATATGTGCGTTCATGTGTGTGCGTGGATGGCTCGGAGTGCACATTCGGTATTTTTATTTATTTTGATTTACTACCTCCATGGAAAACGCAAATGTCAACAATTATCCTTTTTTCACTTAAAATTCTTATTTATTTTTTATTTTTTGTCACATTTAATGTTTATATCTTTTTAATTTATGAAAACTTAATTGTTCTTTTTATGTTAAAAATTGTTGTTTTTAATACTGATTTTGTATGACTGTATGTTTTCTAAATAAAATAAAAAATAAAAAAATAAATAAAATAAATAAAAATATATTTGTTCGTATCGTATCCTAAATTATTTTGTGAGATATAATATTAGTATACACACTGTGTCGTCAAACTCCATATATGGTATGCCGACAAACCCCAATCACAATTTTACGACAACGCTATTTGTTCACGACAAATACAATTAACTTAAATATTGCATAAAATCACGAATAAAACTTCTACATTTATTTATATACTATATAAACATTCAACATTATTGATGACAATACAATACAACAAAATATTTACTTACTTTGTAAAAATATGAAAAATCATACATTAATCTGAATACACGTCGTTTTTCTAAAAACAATGAATGGATACTGACGCGAGATCTGCATGGACGCTTGTATACTGACTTAGAGACCTCTGAGCTGGTATCATGAAAGCATTTATAGCGTGGTATAGCGCGTATTAAGAACGTAAATATTCACCATACCGCGTTATAAATGCGTTCATAATACTAGGCTTGGTGCGATGATGGGGTGAATGATTTATTTCGAGTCCACAAACCTTGCGTGTCAACTAACACCGGTCTCCCGTATTAATTTATATAAAAAAATTAAAACACCATAACTCTGGCTAGGACACCCTAGTAGCGAGGTAAATAATGCCATTATGAAAAGATGTAGAAGACTTTTGAATTTTTGACACTGAAATGAATTATTTCTATGACGAATCCAAAATTTTTGTGTATTGTGACAATTCATACTGAAAACCATTTGGTTTAAGTTGATTTTGGCTGATTTGCCAAGTCTTCTTTCAAATCATTTTAATTACATACCGTAATGTTTTTCCTTACAATACTTTTAACTAATTATGCATCGAGTTTCAGTCATTGTAGTAATAAAGACATATTTCTTTTCAAATGTCTGTAAATGAACCATTTCCTTATGACGTTGGGGATCTTTTATGGAAGTTTTATTCTTCCACCAAAGACGAGTTGACGACATATTGCTGTAGTTTTGCAGAAAATGTTTTTTTATGGATTTTATCATACTTTTTGATTTGTGGATTTTTATATGTCTGGACTCTTAAAAGAAATTGGTCGTGCTCTAAAATCGAAGGTGTCAAAAGAGCACTTTTCGTGATTGCACACCCAGATGACGAGTGCATGTTCTTCGGACCCACAATAGTTCACTTCCTAAGGCGGGGTATCGATGTGCACTTGCTGTGCCTTTCCCAAGGTAAGCGCGCGAGGGCTTATATTAATAACGAAGAATTTTCTATAAGAAAGACGGTACATTTGTATCTAACCTTACCTTCATTAGTCGAGAGTGTAAATCTGGCAAGTCCGATTTGGACTATTTTACAGGGGGGTAGTAGAGTAATCGGGAATAATTAGTCAAGTTTGTATTTTATTTCGATTGCACCTGTATATATTATAAAGAAATGTATTCACCATTGTTAAGTAGACTAAATATGTCCATAATTATTATTGTAGTTGGGTAATGTATATGGCGGTGTACAATAAATAAATATCCGAGCATTACTTGCAGCTACAGAATGCATGGACGATTCTAGTTCCCCGTTTCTAATTATGATCTATTTCAATTATAACAGATAGAGGCTATATTACGGCACGTTTTGCAGGTACAGAGCGCATGGACGGTAAGTAATCTAGCCCCTGTTTACATTATGTTTTAATTTGATAGTGAAGTTTAGTGTTTGAATGATATTAAAATTTAAAAAAAGAAATAAAAAAAAAACTCATTTTTAAAAATACGAGTTAGATTATAACAAGTCTTGCAGCTATTGAGCGCATGGTCTGTTGAAATTCTAGACGTTGATAACATTCACATACTGAAGCAAGATTACCAATCGTCTTGCAGCTACAAAGCGCATTGACGAGTGGAATTCTAGCAACTTAAAATTATATCAATAAATTTATAAAAAATAAATATTGAGCATAGCAAATAATTTGTCAAGTGTTCGTGCTAAAAAGTAAATAGCCGTAAATAAATAAATAAACCACCTCTTGTAATGCGAGTTCTCTATGAGCAATGCCTCTCTATTGGTGGACATAGCAGGTTTACGCTTTATGTTTTTAGCAGAGTAATCAGGAATAATTAGTTGAATCACCAAACCACCAAACCACCTCTTTTTACAAGAGTTCTCTATGAGCAGTGCCTCTATTGGGGGACATACGCTTTATGTTTTTGAATGGAATGGACTTGTAACCAGTTACTGTCTTTTATACAGCACATTGTATTAGACTAGGCTATTTGATAGAAGTATGGAGATTTTTTTGCTTTATAAAATGGTATCAATATGTCGCCATCATTAAAAAAGGGACTTAACAGATTTACACTCTTAGCCGGTGACTTGGTACTTTTGTATCGAAGGTTTCCCGTGTTCAATGTTTTATTTACAAATATGAGAAAACAAATGTGAAAAAATCCCACTACAAAATTTCAAACGAATATTAAAATTTTTGTGCACTATCTATGAACTTATATAATCAAGTAACATAAATTATGATGAGCTAATGTATTTTTTTTAATCATCATCATCATCACGCTCTTATCCACACCCCGTGGTGCATAGGGCGATGCAATTGTAAACTTAAAGCAGTGTATCTCGATCATTTGCTGCGCAAAAGTATGATAAAGAGTCCTACAAAAGTTCTACTGTCTGTTCATTGTTACTAGAATTTCCAAATGAACAAACCAGCATCACAATATCTGACAGAGAATGGCCCATTTCACATGTACCTTCCAAATCCGCATGGCAAAATTAGGGGGATTGAAATTCATTTAATTTTTTTATTTTTCTCTCGGGTAAAAATTCTGCTAAAGAAAGTCGAGTGGAATTTTGCCATGATGTGAAATCGGCCAATTATTTGACATCACTTCTGAGCAATCACCCGCGCGCTACCGCTTATAGAGCCACCCATATGCGTAAAAGTCCAAGTAGGTTTATCAACCACCGAGTTAGCTACAGTTTGCAGCGAAACAGTGTGCGGTACTCGGGTTGGGAATGGCCAAATCCATATTAATTTACTTTAGTAATTACTTGTGAATTTATGTATGTATTTATTTCCTTAAAAGGTAGGTATTATAAATTTATTATTGAGGGGTTATTCCAATTTCTATTTCTATAACTCTACATTGTCAAACAAAATAATAACAGCCGCCAGCAGAGTGAAGTAACATAAAAATTATAATCATAAGCGATTGAGCGAAATTGCATCTATGTATGCAGTAACGCGTGCGTTATTACTCAGAGGATATCACGCGGTGAGCTCGTCGGCAGCAGCCAGTCTCCGTGAATGTACTTTAGTCCAGGGACTGCAAAATATCGCAAAAACAACAGGAACATGCACTTATCACTCCACTTGCGGCCTAATAGTTGATTACGTACCCAGGGGACCACAAGGGCCGCGGTCGCGAGCGGCGCGGCGAGCTGTGGCGCGCGTGCGCGGCGCTAGGTGTGCGGCCTGCGCGCATCACGTTGCTGCACGACCCGGCGCTGGTGGACGGCCCCCACCACTGGCCGTCGGCGCCGCTGGCTGAGCGCACGCTGCGGCTGGCGGAGGCGCTGGACGCGGACGCGCTGGTCACCTTCGATCGGGACGGGGTGTCGGGCCACCCCAATCACCGCTCCATATTCCACGCCGTGGGCCGACTGTGCCTGGAGCGCCGACTGCCCCCGAGTGAGCAACTTCTAACCGTCGATTATGTTTTTTACTGTCATTTCCCATCAAAGGGAAGTAGTGTTGCCTATATAATTTATATATCTTATAATGTAATTGCCGAATGTAGGAAGTACTCAAAATTTGGAAAAAAAGCTAAAATTTGGTAAGGTCACGGTGGGGTGTGCGGTGCTGCATATGTTGCTTGAAAATATATATTTATTTATTTATTTGACACTTTATATACATATACAATATATATACATATTTTTTTTACATATTTTTTTTTTTGCACCACAACAGGCCAGGAGGCCTAATTACAGTAGTGAATTACATCACAGAGCACCCAGGCTTGAAAAAAATCACATTTTAATTTTTGTGTTCTCACCGGGAATCGAACCCGGAACCTTCCGTGCGTGAGTCAAGCGTCTTGACCACTACACCACGGAGTATATTGCGGGCATATTGCCTTAAGGCAATTTCTTCCTACCTACCCAAACCGTTCAGTTTAAGAAAATTATAAATACATGGACGTATTGAATCTTACAATTTTAAACAAATTTTTTTTTAAAAGATTAACAAAATAAAAATATATAAAAAAAAAAAACACTACTATGAAGAGAGGAGAGGGGATGGAAAGGAAAGAAGAAGGATAAAGGAACAATTTAAGAAGAAGAATTGCATGATTATTTCAATAATCTTTTGGTGACTTGTATGAAAAGCATCGAACAGAGTCATGTAATCCTCAAATATAATGATGATAATAATCGGATAATAGAGTTTTATAAGTAGATTATACAGTGAATAAACAATTTTTGCTACTGTTTGTGTAATTGCAATTTGGTCATGAGGAAGAATGACAATATCTGACAGCCCTCCATATGTTTTGTTAAACCCACAGTGAAAGTAAAGTAAAATTAAGTTTGCAATTTATGAAATTGACGAAGCGAATTGGTGTAGCTACTTAATATTTGACAAAAAACATTTTTTAGTACGAGTGAAAACGATAAGAAGACCCGTGGTCTTTGTTCGGATATGTGGACAGAGTGCTTTCACTGTTCGATTATAAATTATTATTCATTATTTACTTTTTTTATTTTTACACAGATCATGTACGTAAGCAATAAATATATTAATAAACACTACAACAGGGGTAAAGAACATTTGCGGGTATGGAAAATGGTATATACAGGACTTTGGCTGGTTTTAAGTTGCCACTTTACACACTGACTAACATATACCATTCTGCCTATGAACGTTTATATTTCTTCAGTTCTTCCATCTGTTGAAATTTGTGAAGTTAAAGATCTGAAATCTTCTTTGAGGGGGTGAGATTCTTCATACTAGGCAACTAATCTAAATCTAGTCCTTGTCTACAAACTATCGTCATCATAATACCCTTATCTGAATCTGATGGTTCACAGGGCACGGCATTGTTTGTTCAATTCAATTATAATCATTTAGTTTTTGGGAATTTATTAAATCACTCTTATATTCATATTTTTGTACTAGTATTTGTTAAGTATATTTTTATATTATATAATATACTAACTTTTCCCTCGGCTTCGATCGTGATTATTGGTATTCGAGAAAAATAAGTTGATTTACCCTTTTTTTTTTTTTTACGCCCATAAGGCTTTTACATACATGGAAGTTATATAAAACATGAGTATATAAACAACATGTAACATACACGTTACCACGTGTGTGCGCTGGTTCGTCACCCGCGTCTGCCGCAGTCAGGCTTCCCGGCATAAACGAGAAGCCACCCTCCCAGACAGAGTCAAAGACAAAGTCGGAAGGTAGGAGCACAACTGCGCCGACCACAAGTCAACCTCAATAGCCCTGAAAAGGACTTTCCACCCGGTCCAAGTAGCGTAGAGAGGCGAAGGCAGTCAGCTGGCAGAGCGGAGCGAAGAGCGAAGTGCAAGAGGGTGAACAGAGGGGAAAACTCAACGAAACACGTCCGAACTGTTCAGAGTTAGGTACTCAACTGATTTATTATGGCAAAATACACGCCTTAAAAAGCGATGCGCTTCGGGCCCCGTGGGGGTAGCTCACCCTCACCAATCGCTACATGCCGCCGGCCGCAGGTGGTGTAAATACAGGCTATTTCGTCGGCAGCCGCGACGCGCGCAACATGATGATTACAAATTTATATTTAAATATTATAAGTATTGCTGAGGCCAGGCTCGAAAGTGAATAATTTATCTTTATTGGGATAGCATTCAGTTGTACATATACCGGAGATTCTAGCTAATTTATCTTATTTTTTTGTATTGTACAGTCGAACTTGGTTATTACGAGGAAGATGGGACCGATTGAATTTGCTCATTATAAGCGTTACTAGTTATACCAGAGAAAGGTTTTTTTATACAATCGCTATTGCACATTGTCACTAAGTAAACAAGTAAATACATATGTTTACATACAAGATAATTCATACAGAAAATTTTTAAAAAATATTGGGGAAAATTATAATAAATGCTTACAAACATACCTATCATATGAAGACATTATTACATTTAAAATCGTTGTTTCCAAATTGTTTTGTGAACTTTTCCACTTGCGCCTTCAATATTGGTCCATCAACGGAAAATCCTGCGTTTCTTTGGATACAAAACCATTGGAGCAATGCTTCATCGACATTAGTACGATTGCACTTTCAAATTTTTTTTGTGTCCGTGATATTCTTTTCAAATGCAGACAAATAAACACCCTTATTTTTCCACAATGTTGACACTGTGGATGAAGACACTTCCTCTTGTTAGTAGACATGTTTATAGTTCGGTTAGGTTATAACTGATCTGGGGTGCTATCCTGAACCACTCTCGTGGCACGAGAAAACAGTTTTTATCGTGTATTTTGTATGTAAATACACGAGATAATACAGCCACGATAGCGTTTGGAATACCAGCCCTGGTCTAGAACTCATTTGACATCACCCCCTTGTTATGTTTATTGTGTATTGAAATAAGCATAGAACATTAAAAATCTTTAAAAAGCCCCATTAAAACCCCTGAAACAAGCATTCACAAACTACAAAAACACATTGTAACGTATGCGTTACCACGTTTTTGTGCGCACCCGCGTCTGCCGCAGTCAAGCTTCCCGGCGTAAGTGGGAAGCCGCCCTCCCAGACAGAGTCAAAGACAAAGTCGGAAGGTAGGAGCACAGCTGCGCCGACCGCAAGTCAACCTCAATAGCCCTGAAAAGGACTTTCCACTCGGTCCAAGTGATGTAGAGAGGCGAAGGCAGTCAGCAGGCAGAGCGGAGCGAAGGGCGAAGTGCAGGAAGGCGAACAGGGAGGAGAACGGAATAAAACACGTCTGAACTGTTCAGAGTTGGGAACTCAACTAATTTATTCATACAAAATAATCGCCTTATAAAGCGGTGCGCGTCGGGCTCCGTGAGTCAGCCGTCCCACCCGCTCCGGCTGCCTGGGAGTGGTGGGGGTAGCACACCCCCGCCACTCGCTACATGCCCCCGGCCGCAGGTGGCGTAAATACGGGTGCCTAGCGCCCGTACGGGCCATTTCGTCGCAGCCGCGACGTGTGCAACATGACAATACAATATACAATATAGGCCCTTTTCAGGGCCTTACAAACACGATTAAGACACAATATGAAATACAGACATAAAAGAGGCTGGCTATATTCTCCCGGTATTACTGAGGCCAGGCTCGAAAGCAAATCATTTATCTTTATTGGGAGCCTAGCGCTCAGTCACACAAATACCGGGTTCCTAGCTAAGTTTATTAATTCACTCAGTTATCATTTACATTTACATATATCATTTACTTTTTCATACTTTTACTTTACTTCATCACTTTCATTTGTCCATTCTAACGTTCTTCGCGTGTCTGGAGCACAGATGTTGATTGTAACAATGTGCTGAACCGGCACTTACTTCAAAAGTCTGGATTTTTTAAAAACCATGCGTGTTCATTTTTTAATATTGAAAAATCCAATTAGGTACCTAGACACTTACATATCTATCATAAACATAATCCGATCCCAACGCTCGGCGGTATTTATCCTTTACGCTAGCCGATCATTTGGATTTTATTACTTAGGTTCTTATTTTGACAATTATGTTTTTAACAATTGAAGATTTTTAAAGTAATTTTTGACAATATCTTTGTTCCGTATGTCCGAGAAGTAGCTCGTTATAAGAGCGCATAATTGTATGGAGAAAACCATGAACTAAAATGTCAACTAATGTTTCCTCGTTACATCTGAGATTTCGCTATTTCCGTGATCGTTATAACCGAGTTCGACTGTACATATTTTATGCATTTACACTGTGCGTCCGGAACACAACATAAAATTTTAAAACTACAATATAAAGCAATAAAAGATAGAACAGTGTTCAGAAGTAAAGTTGGTATAAAAAAAAGAAGATGAGTATATAAACAACATAAATTTAAAAAAATACAAAATTAAGAAATAAAATATAGGAACAACAGTCAGTTTTCCGTTGTGACAACGTGAATGAAACACAAACAGACAAACGCCCTTGTACTATTAGTATGGATTGAGTAAAAGCCCTATGGGCGTAAATAAATAATCTTGTATTTTGGACTATGTCAATATTCCTCCATTTCGCCAGTAAATAGTAAGATATTATAAATTGTACTTTCTTTACATTTGCAGATTGCCGCTTATTTACACTGGATTCTGTGAATTTATTGCGAAAGTATTGGGGATATCTAGATTTACCTCTAAGCTTCCTTCTAGCTTCTAATAGGTAAGATTTTTTTTCATTATTAATGCTTAAATAATTCAACAATGTTTGAGTATGTCCAAATGCTTGCAGACTGGCTGGATTTCCTCCCTAGGGAGTTGTTCATATTTAAATTTATTTCAAGTTCAGTTTTCCCTCTCTGTTGAAATAAATTTAAAGCTTAAATAAATATTTACATACTGTCTAAACTACTTCCTGGCGTTTAATATTATCTATGCAAAGTTCAATTAACAATTTCGTCGATACATAAAATGAGAATATTTAGTGGACTTGCCAACCTTTCTGTTAATTTGAGTTTGACCCTTATCCTTATAGTACCTAAATATCTTATTTTAATATAACCGTGCATTTATGAACTAGAAATGATTGGACCAACTTTTTCCCCTCTATTAATAAATAGCACTGGTTACAGCATCACCAGTTTATACACCAGTTTATCACCAGTTTATATACTTTGAATGTGATTATCTTACATATTTATTTTAAACCAGGCGAAAAGAATGTGCTTGTCGACTAATTGACGGATGCATTCAGAAAATAGGAAACTGGATGGAAAGTAGACATTAAACCCATCGAAAACTATACAATTTTGTAAGGAATGGCTTCAGCCAGGTGACAGAATTGGATTCAGGACACGGAACTACCCCATATAAGGAGTACCATTTTACCCACCGTTAAACTACTGGGAGTCTTCCTTAAGGCTGTAGTCTGGTAAAACGAACGCAAAATTAGGAAATCATACGATTTTGCCATTTTAAAACGAATGTTTGTTAAAAATCGCGCAATAAAAAAAATTAAAAATTATATATTAGATAAAAACAATACTATCAAAAAATGTACTTCAAAGTTTCATATAACTAAAATATAATTACTTTTAGACCGGCAGATTACGCCATTTCAAATTTAGACTAAGCTTATTAATCTGGGATCTCAATAAAGACTAAGTATTGAACTAAAATTTTTAATAATGATTTAAAGATAATAAATTTTAAAAGGAGATGGCCGCGGCAGAATCTTATTTTTTTGTTTTTGAAAAGAAATATAAGCATTTTAAATCACATAAATTTTTGTAAAATTTTCCTTTATTTCTACGTAAATTATGCAATCAGTAATACCATAAAAAATTTGAAAATATTGAACTAGTTTAGTTAAAACCTTTTTTTATAGAACTGTATTTTTTTTTTTTTTCAATACGATAATTCTAGTTGTAATATTCAATTTTAAATAATGTCTTATTTGGGTTTTTATTACATTCAGATCGGCCCTCAGAGCGGCCGCAGACGGACGTGTTTTCTGTGCTCAAAATTTTAATGTCTTTTTCAAAACAAAATTTAGTTCGAAACATATATTTTTTGTGTCCCTTCTTACACAATTTAAACCAGGATCAAAACCAAGTTATTTTTTGAATGAATAGTTTGTTCGAATTTGATAAATAATTCAAAAATGTAATTTCACGTCATATTCAAATAACCATTAACGACGTCATTTTACCCGTACACAAAAACGGTCAAATTGCACATTTATCTAGGACATACCAGCACTCGGTAGGTACTATGTACAAAAGTGTACACTAAACAGCCATATAATTATTACAATGTCGCTAACGCAGCCAACTTCAGTCTACTTGATTGACGTTTTGCTTAGCCGGCGACTCAGACTAATAATACTTTCTATCAATCAGAATTACTTTATTATAGAAATCAAAGACGAGTGATACTTTAATCCATAAATTTGGAATATTTAGTGACCGATTTTATCATTACAATGCCGAAAAAAACATATGCTTTAGTCCCAAAACGAAAACTAAATCAATCCCAGTTTTCACTTGATTCTCAGATAAGAAAGAAAATAGCAGAACATGTCGGGAGTAAAAATTTTTTAGACCTGTTTGAAATGCAAAATCTAAAGTGATATTTGAAATATATTTTCATTATTTAAAAATAATTTTCCAGGACATAACAATAAGTTCATGCTTCTCTATCAGCTGAGACAAATCAAATACATATGCAAAAATTTGACGGTTGATGCCGCTCATCAATCAATAAATGCTTTTGTAGTGTCTATTATCGTAATGGTATCTACACAGGTCTACCGATGAGTATAATGATTCACCTTCAGTCTGTATTAAACGTCGCAGCGATACTTATTGTCGGAAACTCTAAATTCAGTCATATCACTCCACTACTTCGAGAATTACACTGACACACATACTCTGTTGGCTTATGTATGAGTCACTGCACAACTGCTCCGAAATATCTAAAAGAAATATGGATTCCAGATGGACCAGCTGACAGGTATCTTTTAATTAGATCATCTAAAAGCCCACCAACCACCCGCATGTGTTCTGCAGTCCCGGGGGATGACGGGGGTCAGCTGCGCACGGAGGAAGATAGATAAACTAAATAATTTTTAAGAAATACAAACTCTGCAGATCAATAAAGTGGAGGAAGATGTGTGGACAGCGGCCAACAGGTCGTCCCTACTCTTCGGATTCCCCCAATGTATTATTTAAAAATAAAATATGTAGGCACAAAATTTACAAACAACTGATTGAAAGAAATAGAAAACAAAACAAGTAAATACAAATAATGACTAAAGATTATAGTTAAATCTGTTTTGTTTCCATTTGTTTCATGTGTTTTGTAACCGACCCGTTACAGGGGGGGTGGCGGCTTCGTCTCCCTGGTTCCGTTCAATCGGCCCACCCGGCGTAAATGGGGGGCCTGAGCCCGGCCCACCGAGAAAGCGCTGACCGCTAAGTCAACCTCAGTGGCCCTGAAAAGGGCTTTCCAACACGTCCTGTTGGTTCAACGAGCCCGCGCGCGGGTTTAGTCGACAGTATGCCGCGCGGCGCACAACATACAACAATAAATACTTACAAATAAACATATACAAATACAAAATCAACATAAAATTATCCAAATAAAATCCTATTCTACATTGTCCTCGGTATAGCCAAGGCCGAACCCGAAAGTGGATCAAATCGCCTTTATTATGGATTCAACACTTGGCTTTCACATATACCGAGGACCTATACTATCAAACATTATTTATAACGAACAATCACATAGTATTCCGTGGCTTCCATCGCTCCCAGCGCGTCCGGAACACGTTTATTCTGATAATATACAATAAAAAATGAGCATTATGTGCACATCAGTACAAGTTTTTTTTCTTTTTCAAAGATACGGATAAGAAATAATAAAATAAAACAGATTTCATATTTACAAAGAAAATCAGGAATATATACTAATTACAGCAAACAGAAATAAAAGCACGGATGATGAAGCACAGCGAGAGAACGGCCTAGAATAAAGTAGGACTCCCCGGGTGATCATCCCCGTAAGGAGAGACAAAGCGTCAGTTACGCTTAGATCAGCCGCATCTACCGCAATACGCAACTAGCGCAATATATTTGGTAAACGCTCACCTGCGGTCGCCCCAAGGCCAATGCCCTAAAGCTCTTCTGCCGCCAGAAGTGCCAAATTATAATGAGTACTCTTAGAATCACTTTATAAAGCGCCCTTTGATGTATTATATTAGAAAAATGGTGCTCTGTAAGTTATTCATAATAATAATATTAACATATTACAACAGAGATGAAGAACATTTGAGAGAAGGTAATATAGAAGTCTAGGCATTTACAGGGCTTATGACCTGTCAATGGCTGGTTTAAGTGGCCACTTTACATTACTTTACTTTACACACTGTGTAACATTCACCATTCTGCCCATATTTGAACATCTATATTTCTTCAATTCTTTCATCTGTTGATGTTTGTGAATATAATAAAGGTTTCAGCTCTTTAACTTCACAAACATCAACAGAAGAAAGAATTGAAGAAATATAGATGTTTAAATATGGGCAGAATGGTGAATGTTACACAGTGTGTAAAGTGGCCACTTAAACCAGCCATTGACAGGTCATAAGCCCTGTAGATGCCTAGACTTCTATATTTCCTTCTCTCAAATGTTCTTCATCTCTTTTGTAATATGTTAATGTAAACAGCTCCCCAGGGAGTCGAATCCAGTCCTTGTCTACAAAAATTTGGACAAACTCAAAATATTGTTGATAATAATATTAATTGAGGCGATATTCTGTGCCAGGTTTCTAGGTTGACACATGTTTGTAGATGCGAATAGCGCACCTAAATCAGCTCATAACTATTGAGGTTATTATTTGCAGATTTGTGCTGCCTCTGCAGGAGAGGAAGGTGGTAGTTAACGCCATGAAGGAACACAAGTCTCAGCTAGTTTGGTTCCGCCACCTTTACCTCTTCTTCTCCAGATTTATCGTCATCAACACCCTCAAGGAGGTCACCGTCCTCGATCTCGAATTGGAGCTAGACCTCGAGGACTAATCTCTTCCTGCAGTCGTGCTACGTATCCGCTCAATTCAACCAAAGTTATATTATTTACTTAAGATAATGTTATTAGAAGTATTTTAATAAATTTAATCAAACACTCCTTTTTTAGCTTTTTATTTTTTATTTTAAGCCGATTTCGGTAATACCATAAGGTAAATAAACATTTTACTACGTGACAAGAGAAGAAGCTCTTCCTGTTTTACAAACAACTTTACTGTACCTAGAAGACATTAAACTTCCGCTTCATAAAGTGGTTTGACTAAAATAAACTGGAATAACACTGACTGACTCGTCACAAGAACCATGCCCGGGAAGGACGGACAGGTGTGCAGACCTCCAGGCGGTTAAGATCGCGGTTCTACTACGCCACACCGATGACAGCACCCACAAAGACACCATCCTGTGGCAGCAAGGCCCGATGCGAGACCAGCAGGTGCCGACTGCGACATCGCCGCTCGTATAGCGAAAGAAGGCGGAATGCGGCGGCAACTGCCGATCGTTTAAAACAACATCAAGCCTGGCGGCCCTCGTTCAGGCTCATAGACAGAGATGATTGCTGCATGGGGAAAAATGTTCGACTGGGCACCGAGAAATTGTTAGACCCTGATGGTAGCGGGAGCTTTTCGAGTCGTCGCTAGGGCTACACGCAGTGCTTCAATAAGAATAACCGGCACTAGTGTTTTTACGAAGTTTTTTACATGTTGGTTTTTTATGTTTATTTCAGCTAGGAATCTCGATTTTGTAATCTAATAAGCTGCCTCTAATAAAGATCGTTAAATATGGCGGAGGCAGGCGTTAGAATATCGAGACTCTAGCCATAACTATGTATAGGATTGTGAGGTACTAGGCCTCATTAAATCCAACTAAAACGAATGTCACCCTTTTAGGATGACGGGATGTAGGATCTTTTCCCGTATTATTTATGCATTAATTAAGACACGGGGATGATGTCTACATACTTAAATTTTATGTGAAATATATTTTATGTGATAAAAATAATTACATAATTTCAGTATTATTAGACTTCAGAAGAGCTTTTGAAACAATAGATAGAGAAATAGTCATTTTAAAGCTTAAGAAAATTGGGATAAAGGGAATTGCTTTAAAATGGTTCACAGAATATTTGAGAAATAGATATCAGACTACGAAAATTGGAGATATTCTATCTGATGGTATATCTTTACCCAATTTTATACTTACTCCTGATGATGGGTAATTCAGAATACCCGAAACTAGTTGTGTTATAATATATTAAACTCTTATGTGGTAAAAATTACAAAGTGTTTCATTTGAAATAAATTTAAAATGTTTTTCCACAAAGTAAATGCTAAAACAATACAATAGTCACTTATAATGGCGCAAAGTAAATAGATTGAACTGATATGGATTGAAATATAGATGATAATGTACATTTTATTATATTTCTATATTTTAAAATATAAATTCTGAATAAAACAAAATATATGTATTCCGGTGTTGCCTAGTATGATGTAAGAAAAATAGCTCAATCAAATGAATCTCACCCGCATCAATAAACAGCAGGAAGAGTTGAAGGAATATGGAAACAAAGGCAAAACAGTGAACATTACATGTCAGATGAGCCAGGTGATAGGTCATAAGCCCTGTAATTGCCTAAACATCAATGTCCCCTTCTCTAAAGTGTTCCCCATCTCTGTTGTAATATGTTATACATATATAATACATAATTATATTTTAAAAATATGAATAAGTACGAGAAAAGTTCAGAAATAATCTAATTACAAATGACATTTGTACGAAGACGTTGATGTTTTTCGCCCTAAGAAATTATATTATTTTTAAATTTACAAATCAATACAGCATAGGGGAAAATTAGTTGCGGAATATTAAAAGAAGCAGTAGCAGTTTGTCGGATAGTGCCAACATCACAATAACATCAAAATGATAAACTGAATCTCTATAATATTATTTCTCCATTAGTGTTACTTGAATGGTGGATAGATTTGTCTTGTCAGTACCAAATATAATTATTTAAACCTTATTGACATGACTATGTATCACGTAGATTTAATAAACAGGAAAAAAATGATACTTGTTTTGCAAGACAAAAATGTTTCATTTTTTGTAAAAGGTAGTATACAATATAGTCAAACCAAGTCATCAAAAAGGTCGAGAGTTTCAAATACCCGGTAGAATATGCTACGGAAAATGGCAGCTTTACAAAAGAACTGGGAGTGCGGCTAGGAATAGCAAGCGTCACATTCAACAGTATGAAGGCTGTCTGGAGATCGGATATTCACTCCTTGAAAACCAAATTCTGCCTATATAACGCCTGCGTAACACTTATTCTCCTCTACTGATGTGAATTGTGACACTATGTGTGTGTGGTGGTTTGACTTTGTAAGGAATGAAGTAATAAGAGAACAGACGCATCAAACTCTGGTGACAACTGTCATCAAGCGGAGGAGATACGATTGGGTTGGCCATTTACTGCACATGCCTCCTGAGAGTTTTAATGTCCTGAACGTCCGCTGCTGACTGGTCCATCGGCAATTCATGTCAGAATTAAACTAAAATAACAAAGAAAGATCTCAAAGAGGTGTAAAAAACTATTAGCCATCCAAATAAGGCATGTAGGCCATACAGTTGAAGTCTAAAGGGCTGAATTGCATATCATGTGACCACCTACTGTTGGAAAATGTGGCAAAAATGTCTTTACAAGAGACTGGTTGCTGGTAACTGGCGGCCTCCGTGGTGTAGTGGTCAAGACGCTTGACTCACGCACGGAAGGTTCCGGGTTCGATTCCCGGTGAGAACACAAAAATTAAAAATGTAATTTTTCTCAAGCCTGGTTGTTTTGTAATGTAATTCACCACTGTAATTGGGCCTCCTGGCCTGTTGTGGTGCCAAAAAAAAAATGGGATAAGAAAAAATGAACTGATGGAAGAAGAAGTGCGCCTTCATAATACATAGGTATAGGTAGGTAGTCTGCTTTGTGTAATTTTGCAGTGGATGAATTTAATATGTACGTACAAATTATTCTTCCCATGTTAAAAGGGTCGCTCTGTACGAGCTGGTATAGAATGGCCGATGGAGGGGCGGCAATAGCTCGGGTTTCTCTAATCGGACTCGGCTTCTCGCTCTACTAATAACCTGATGAACCGATATACTCTACCACCATTAAAAAAGGAAACATAACTTTATTTTTTTTGTTTTATGCTGAAGAGCAAATTTGTTGTAGTTATGTGCACTGATGTAGATATAAGGAATTGAAAGCAGTTAATGGAAATTCTAAAAATGCACCCTACGTGTTGTGTAATCAATATGAATAGACATTATTACGTTTAGATATATAAAGATCCATTGAGAATTTAATACTTGTGTAATTTGAAAGGGAAGTTTAAGCCTTTGCACGGCTATTATTAGTAAACGATCAAACATCACATAGATCGGCCAATGTGAGCTCTGTAAGTGCCTGAACTTCCATCGGTCTGAATGCAATATTTTGAGTTGACCTACCTACTTTACCAATCTGTGTCGGAATTGTATTCTTTGTCAATAAACACATAAAATGCGGGGCTTAAAAATAAAGGGAAATATTTTTATTTGCAAAATACATCCATCAAATGACAGGTCATAACCCCTATAAATGCCAAGATTTCCGCAATCCCTACTGGAAATTCTTAATCCAGTCTACAGACGTGTGGACTGTGGATACATTATCAATTATGAAATGATTTGTGATAAAGGTGCGAGGTAATTTAGTTTTTGGAGTAAATAATAAATTAATGAGGTTTTATCACAAGTTTGCATAAAATATTTAAAAACATTTATTTCCGTAAAAAGTTTTAATTGCGGTTGAATTTTCAATACTATTGGTAAATATTTTTGTACAAATCAATAATGTATATTAATTTATCGATTGTGGTACGAAAAAGTATTTTCCTCGATAATTCAAGGATATTTTTCCAACAACGTAATATCCGGTCACCCTCCCCTGACGCCATATCCGTTGCGTCACGACATTAGCGGCGCACGCGCAGACGTCGTATGTTCTCCAGTGAGCCACTCAATCGGTTGTCGGCGGTAGCGTTTTCTGTGTGCGATTAGTGTATTCAATTTAGTGAATAGCAAAATGATTTATAAAGAATTGTAAGTAATCGCTTTACGCCGACTTTGAATTCGTATCTAGTCCGAGTAAACTTTGCAGTTTTCTGTTATAAAATGTCAAAAATCAATGCACGAGCTTTCGCCGAGGCCAGCCTTATCTTGTACTGCACTACTTTATCGTTACGAAATATTGTCCGCAAAGCCTTTTCATGCAGCGGATCAATATTCCAATATCGATAAACCTCAAAATTTCTTAATTATCCGCCAATATACTTACCAGAGTATCAAAGTGACACTGACAGATCGTCGGGTCAAGGCTGTGCAATTCCATGACATGTCGTCAATTATTTCACTCCGTTATTATTTCCAATCTCAGTTTCTCGCGTGTTATCCCTCATTATTATTACTCAACATGTTCATTAACTTATCCGATGAACGTTTTATTTCAGCCGATTGCCGTTGCCGCTGACAGTCGAGGAGGTAAGTTTCGTTCTATCCACATCCACACTCGCCACTTCGCCTGCCTTCATTAGTCACCAATTCATTACCCGATTATCTGATTACCTCACCTCGACGGTGCGAGAGATTCACGCTTACTTGCTGTGGCTTTTAACTCATATCCCGGCGATGATAATCCGTAATATTTTCCTATTGACTTTAAATTGAGTTTTTTATTCTTTTGGCTTCTTAAATTCCGGCTTGTATCTTTGAAAAAAATGGGAGACAAACATTTGATAACATCTATTCTATTGTTAAAAAGAAAGCGTCGGATCCTAACGGATAACTCGGTGAATGAAGAGAGAAATAATAATTAGCCTTCTCTTGTGTTCTTTTAGAGGAAATTTACCGAGTAATTCTTCCAATTCGCCCCTTTTTTAATTGGTTCAAATTCAACATTTTCTCCGTTAGACGGGGTTTCGGTATAAAAACAATTAACCCGATTCCATCTCCCTTTTTAAGTAATTGAATTTTTCTCCAAACAATTCATTCATTTGTTCACAGTAAGTACTTCATTTTGCATTTTTTGAGACAAAAGTCCCAACTCTCTGTACTATTTTTAATTGAGTATTTTTTCATGCACTCATATTATATTTGCCTCCGAATGTGTTGATGAAATCAAAAATATGTACTACTACCGTCGTGCTATTTTCCCTGGGAGTAGGCAGAGACGATGGATGTCACACACTTCTATCCTGACATACATTCCTAGCTTCTTCCACATTCATACATCTTGTTGTGCATGCCCTTCGGTTGTCTCTGCTGTTGATATGACCAGACCAGAGATTTTGGTTTATCTAATCATGCCACGTCTCCCTTGGTCGTCCTCGTCCTATATTACCATTCATTCTCGCCATATATATATGTTTTACCATTATTTCATCATCCATTACCTCTTCATGACCAAATTATCTCAGCGATCTTTTCTCAATCTTATCGATTGTACCTGTCTCAGATTTGCAGTCTCGCTTAATTTCGTAATTTGTAACCCTGTCATGCATTGATTTCCCACACATTAGTCTGGGAAACCGAATTTTGACCGCGTTCACTCTGCTTTCATCCTTCTCCTGCCGATTCCACTTTTCACTTCCGTACATGAGTGTCGGGACTGAAACCCCACTGTGCACTGCCAGTCTAGCTTCGATTTAAATAATATATATATATATATATATATATATATTATATATCTACATGTTATATATCTAACCTGATTTAATAGAATAAATATTTGTTAGCAGTTCTGTCTATATTATATTATAAAAAGGTTGATATTTGTTGAAGTTTTACATGTTAACAGTCATGTCCCGAAACTGGTGAGCACACTAATTTCATTATTTCTAAGTAATATAATTTTCCTATTCTATCGATACTACTCTTAAATCAATGTGATCACATAAAAAAATAATTACATGGGACTTGCGTCAAATTTTTTGTCCGGTGAAAATTCTCATCATTAGAACTTGTACTTTGTATTTCATTTTATGACACCAAACAAAAAATGCTACTATGCGGTTTTTTAGTTATAAGGAAATTTTAACATAAAATGTCTTGAAGGCGTAATAATTTATCATAATTACATCTTGCTGGCACTATTAAGTCATATTTTGTAAATAAAGAGAGATTTTAAAATATATTTCCATCATCGAAATTTGAATTCCCGTATTTTATTATATATCAGTCCTTCACAAAAGAAGTGCTTAAGCAACTGCTTTTAAATGGGAAAAGAAAATGAATAGCGGTTGGCGTGTTCACCTACGATGCTCGATGTCCCGGGTTCGATTCCTGGGTTGTTCCTGGACTGGCGCTTGAACTGAAAGACTTCATGTAACAGTCGATCGAGATGCGGTGCATTTAGTTTAACAATTCGATGCCCTATGTGCTTTTGGGTGTGGATAGGAGATACGATGTGATGATGATTAAATGGGTTGATTTTATCAATGATTTTATTTATTTATACTTTTACATTGTTTGTATTCTTTTTTTTTATACAGAATGATGTTCCCTCACTGGGGTGTCCCGTGCCGAGGGAAACATTTTACAAAATGTGAAAAATGCCTAAGATTAGCTATTTAACAAAGTTAACATAAAACAACAATAAAAAAAACTCAATTAATCCAATAAACCTAATTATCATTAACATAATAAACAATAAAAAGCTAAAATAATTATAAAAAAACATAACCAATTTATATAGACCAATAGAACAAACTTCATAAACAGTACACACATTTTACCTTTTTGGCTTGATCCACTCATCGATCTGTGCGCAACCCACCTCCACTATCCATTTCTTAATAACAATTTTATATTGTGAGAACTTACTAATTGTCCTTATGGATAATGGAAGTAGATTGTACACACACCGAGTAGTAGGCCAATCCTCTTTTACCGAAGGTTGTATTTATTTTTTTGCAGCATCAGAGTGGAGTATCTAGTAACTCTTGTATTTGTAACGGAAGGTAGAGAATAATGTTTACGTGCGTATAGTAACAAATCTTTAACATAAAGTTGTTTTATAGATTTTACATAAAATTTTTTCAAATATACCGAGAGAGCTAGTTCTGATTGGGACTCTTAAGATAATTTTTATTGAAGCTTTTTGTGCAATTATTATATCATCACTGATGAGATCAAACGAGATAAAAAGTCTAGAGTATAATAATTTATTCCATTGATTTAAAAAATAAATAAATACAATTTATTATATGCTTTCGAGACATGTATTCCTAAGCGATCTAAATTAGATACTTAACTATGTACTTGCTAAGGAAATCAATTGTTTTAACAGCAGTTCGCTGTGTATGTTCAAACATTATTTACGAATAAACAATGAATCATTTATGTAATACCTCCTTTTATACTTATTTTTTTTAAGTAAATCTTCAAGTATTATTTTACAAACGTCAAACAGCGGAGGATTAAATCTTGCAAAATTTTGACAAATGCACAAATTTCTATGCTTACTCTTTTTGGAGATTTTACCCACCGTTTAATGTATGCAAAAATTGTTGCGCATCCCGGGTTTTCAACAAACTAGACAACTTACAGCACTAGTTCATCAGTCGTAATATACAGATATGTGCATATATTTAGAATCCCCTTTTAAAATAATGATTTTTTATGCATTTTTGGACAATTTTTCCAATATAACTGTTTTACAATATAACTGATTTCAACATATTTTGCATTTCAATAAATGCAATCGGTGCCGAGATAGTTGATAGTTGAATAATTGATTGATTGTGTTTGATTGAAATAATTGTCTGTCTACGTGTCCCGTGTGTTGTGTACTATCTAAATACCGTGTATATTATGTATGTTCGCAGTACCAAGTGGGGCAGCTGTGGGCGGTGGCCGAGGCTTCTAAAAACGAGACGGGAGGAGGAGAGGGGATCGAAGTTTTAAAGAATGAACCTTTTAAAGATTATCCCCTTCTCGGTGAGCTTTCTGCATTTACTTATTATTCCAAACATTCCTCTAAATCTTATAAAACTCTGGATATTGCCACCGAATTATCAAATTTGTTATCTTTGATGAAGATTAATAGTTGTGTTCTGATAAAATTGGAATATTTTAGAATAAATACGTAATCGACGTCAGATAAAAGTCTATCATTCTTTAACGCTGCAAAAATTTGTTTTATTTCATTCGATTTTATACCTATATCAAATTACATTTAGATATTTCATATTCATGTTACTAATTTATGGAACAATATTACGGATCGACATGCACAGATGTGTGTGTATGTATATAATTGTCCACCTACACATAACAACAGTAATGTTTGCGCAATTGTTTTCTCCCAAATTGCAATCGTGTTCATGGCTGAAGCGAAATATAAAGCAAATGAATGTTTCGTGTTCACTTTTTAAACCAATATAAACTAAAGGTGAATTTTTGTAAACATCGCCAGTCACTGGACATTACGGTGATATGTATGATGGCGACTATTTACACCGCTTTATCTGCTAAATTAATACTTATTAATAGTTGGTGAATATTACTACTGCAAACTTTTCATTGTCTACCGATTTTGAGATGTTATGTCACTTCGTCGGGACTTTTACCTCATTCATATAAATACTAAAAAAATCGTTGTGGAAGAGATCTTATAATGTAAGAAATCAAACACTGATTTGAGTCTACTGAAAACTTTATTTTATTTTTACAAATATAAAAACATAAATTTTGTGACAATTGTTTCGCCTTGTTAGGGCATTTTCAAACGAATGTGAAGATTAGATGGATTGAATCTTCTTATATAGTTATATAATTCAAGGTACTTAAGTAATAAATAAAAATAATCTTATGAACTATAGCATGTACATCAATCATAATTGCGGGGAAAACCAATAGTTGAGGGCAAGGCTAAGTGTTTAATAGGTAATGGGGAATTTAGGTATTTATATTTGAATTTCGAAAAAATTTACCACAAAGTATTTATTGACGTACATGAATGTATTGTAAAATGAATGATTAATGAAGCTTTATAGTTTTATGTCTCTAGATAATATTGTGGAAAATATATCAATAATATTGTAATAGGTTCGTGTTTTTTATAATTTTAATACACAATTAAAATATTATAAAAAAATTATATAAACATAAATGTATTTTTATACAATATTTATATTTTAAGAATTTCTAAAAATTTAAATGCAATTGTAAAATGATTCATCTATTAATAACGCATCATGCAAGCAATCATTTTACAAGGCGAAATGAAAAATGCCCTAACAAGGCGAAACAATTGTCACGAAATTTTTGTTTTTATATTTGTAAAAATAAAATAATGTTTTCAGTAAACTAAAATCAGTGTTTGATTTATTATATTATAAGTTTAAATATGGAGTTCTACAAAATAAACACCAAATCAATCAATAAATAGAAGAGATCAGTTGACGGTATTTTTTTGCATATGGAGTGGAACAGAATGTTGATTAACTTTGTTTTTTAACTAATAATAATTAAGAACTTAATGTAAAAATAAAGTTTACTCAGGAAATTGAAAAAGATATCAATGAAACTTTTTAGACTTAACGATTAATGTTAATCAAATATTGTTCTATGCTTGTCCCTAAATGAGTTTTACATTATATAATAGAAAATAATGCCTATGTTTTCTAAATAAATAAAAATAAAATAGAATTTGATAATCCGTCATTGATGATTCACCCAACCATCCAATATTTCATGCCACCTTTCAGACAATGTCACTTCAATGGAGGCACATAAAAATCATTGATACTGTTAAAAATAAATTATTCATCGTATCCATCTATTAAGTACAAACGGCGTCGTAGCTAGAGGCTTGCTAGGCAGGCGACTGCCGGGGGCAACCCACAGCCTTCTTTTCTCTTTCTTTTCGCCCTAGGCACTCGTGACCCTAGCTGCGACGCTGAATACGACAGACATATTTTGATATCTTACATACTAATAATAAAGGATTAAAATCAAATAACTTGGAGGTATTTAATGTTAATAAGCCTTTTAAAATTAATATACCCGTAATAAAATTGAAATACAGCCCTCTTTTCGACTTTCGATCGAACCAATCTGATGCTTTTCAATGTTTATAACTAAAAAGTCAGTAAGTGGTTGACCTAATATTTACAATAAATTAGTAGAAATTTTTAACCTCAAAATAATGCTTGAAATATAAAAAATAATAATAGTAAATGAATACATAACTAATTAATTTATATATTTATGTTGAATCTCCATTTTGTTTTTGTTCATTTTCTATATTATTCAATAAATAAATAAAATAATTTTGTCTAATTATGTTGTGCTTTATTTACTGTGTATTTTTTTAGCATTGTTATTCAAGTATGTGATTTTTTCTAAAGCACTCTTTATATTTAGTCAATACACAAAACATACATATTTTGTATGAATATATTGCGCGTGTTGCAGGAGGAAAGTTCTCGGCCGGACAGTACACGTACAAGATCTACCACCTGGCGTCTAAAGTGCCGGCCTTCATCAGACTGCTGGCCCCCAAGGGTTCGCTGGAGATCCACGAGGAAGCCTGGAACGCGTACCCCTACTGCCGCACGGTGCTCACCAATCCCGGCTACATGAAGGAGAACTTCATCATCTCCATCGAATCACTCCACCTGGAGGACGAAGGAGATTCCGAAAATGTAAAATCTTAACCATAATTAGCTAATACCAGAAAATTTTCGCAGGTTTCATGTGTCTTTTGTGATACTTCTTAACCGTTTAAATCCCAGACAGATTCAACCGATTTTTGGAAAGAAAAATACTGTCAATATGTCAATAGGGATAAATTTTGTTAGAGGATATCACGCAGAATCATAAGTGGAATGGTCTTTCTTTTCATTTTAGGCAGTGTGTTAAATTACCAGTAAAACATATTCTAGATATTTACTGCAAACATTCACATTATACTGTATCATGCGCGAGATATTTCACTCGTGGCACCTAAAGGGATGCATAGATTGGCAACGTTCAAAGTGATATATTTTAACAGTGATAAAATTCTATTTAGAAAATAAATATTTATTTGTGTATGTTTCTTGCAAAAAGGAGTAGATTTCGACAATGAAATAAGTACATCCTTATTTAAGTTTTTTTAACTTAAAATATGAACTTAAAATCATACTTATATTCTTTATCTTAATCTAGAAATATTAATTTACTAATTTCAAGTGATAGGAGTTGATAATACCAAATACATCAATTGAGTATTTATTTTTTATTATGCCAAGATAAGAATGAATGAAAAATAGTATTTCTTACAATATCTTATTCTACTGTAAGTGAATATAGGAAAATTCTCTATTTACCCATTGTACTATGTAACTCAAGAAGAACTTGCATCATAATTATATTGTCATTTAAAAAAATTAAGTTTTTTGATACTTATAATGTTTTATAAATAATATGAAATTGTTATGTCTAATAATTATTATTAAATTCCTAAATATATATATCATAATATATTATGTAGAAATAGTACCCAATGTCAATATTCACTTCAGTAATATTTGTTTCTGTATTTTTTTTTCTGAATTGTTTGCGTATGACTGATATATCGTAGGTTTCTGGTACAAGTTAACTACATTTTACTAGTTGCGAGAATTGCACTTTTAAAGTTGATAGCTCATTCCAAATCATATATTTAAATAAAACTGCAAGTTGAAAATTAGATTTTTTTTTGTATCTATAAAATATGAAATATTTTTATTTACTTTTCAAACAAAGATTATTTTATGCCATTTCTGAAGAAATTTCATTTTTCGAAAATTTGTAGTTACCAACTTGTGCGAGAAACCCGATAATATATTATGCAAATTGAGAAGAAAAAACTTCCACTAAAGATCCTTGACCCTAGAACTGGCGAAACTTCTCCTTAGATATCACAATTTATATAAAATTATGTCAAGAAATGCTTCTAATAGTGAGTACATTACCATTTTGATTTTCCCACATAATTTTCCCTTAATTTTTATGGCAGAATGCAATTCAGTTTTTATTTTTGAGGGGTTTATTGTGCAATTTTACGGTAAAAAACTGGGTTGACAAATCTATATATATAGTAAAGGGGTATGTAACAGACGCGGCGGATCACTGCTTCGTCCGTAGCAATCGCGCCCGTCACAAGAACTGTATTTCTATAGGTGCTGGTGTCAAACGCAGAGTGGCCGGGCGTAGGCGGGCCTCGGCCGACGAACGATAAGCTCCGGGGGAGGTATCGTCGCCTAGAGATCCCTTGCGGGGTCGCTAGCGAGTAGCGCTGGCGGCCGCAATCCTGAGTCAGGCAACCGGGTTGTAAGGCCGGTATCTCTCCGTCGGTGGGAACGGCGGGGTGTGTTCCGGGGAAGTATCCAAGGGTCCAAATTATCCGGGGTCCAAAATCCAATCCAAAGAGTATCCGAGTTCCAAGTCCAGGGGGGTAGCGGTGTTCGAATCCAGGTGGCGATGAGGTCCGGTTTGAAGCGAGGTAGGGAGGTGAAGTGGAGAGTAGAAAGCCTTAGTAGTGTGGTGAGATGACTGACTTTATTTTTCCCCGGCGGGGCTATATATACAACATTTTGCCGTGCGGCGGTGGGCTAGGCCAATAGCGGGCGGTGCTAGGTTGACCAATCACGCGGCGAGAGAGATAGCGAGCACATTTGCCGGCTCTATCGGTCTCTCTCGCGCCACGTATAAGGTCCCCACCCTCCCGCTACCGGCCGCAGTTCCCCGCCGACCGCGCGGCGATCAACACTTATACAGAACAACATAAAAACACATTATGGGCATACAAATATTTTCATGAATTCTAATCTATATGTGGGCTTCAGTATGGCGATCACCACCCCCGAAAGTGACAAATACTAGTCTTTATTGAGGAGGTGGTAGATCGCTTACACATACTGAAGCCTCCTATGCTACATTAAAACCCCAGGAAGGGCCGCCAAGTTGGTGCATGTACTTTTACGTCGGCAACACTCCCCCCTGCCGAGGAGGCATCTCTGCGCCGACGTCGTCCTTGATTTGCAACACGGCGAGCTTGACGGCGGGTCGTGTGTAGGTTCCGGTGGCTGTCTGGACCCGGGCGCTCCTGACTTGTCCATCCTTCCCTGGTGTGACTGCTATGACGCGTCCCCGCGGCCATTCATTCCGCGGGAGGGCGGCGTCCGTTATTATGACCAGGTCATCGACCATGATCGGTGTGGCGGCCTGTTGCCACTTCCGTCGCTGTGCCAACGTCGGGAGATATTCCCTCATCCATCTTTTCCAAAATGCGTCGGCTAGTTTCTGCGCCACCCGCCATTGTTTTCTGAGGCACAGTTCGGGCGGCGCGTCTCTGTAATCGGCCAGATGCGGCTGGGCCCCGCTCGACCCGATGAGAAAGTGCATCGGAGTCAGCGGAGCGTCGTCTCGGCTATCAAGCGAGACGTGGGTTAGGGGCCGAGTGTTTACTGTGTACTCGGCCTCCGCTATCGCTGTCATTAGCGTTTCCTCTCGGGGGGCTTGTTCCTTTAGAATCACCATAAGCGCCCCCTTTATCGACCGGACGAGCCGTTCCCAGGCTCCCCCCATGTGTGGCGCCGATGGCGGGTTGAACACCCATTTGATCCCTCTCCTTGTCGCCTCGTTCTGTAGTTCGGGATCGTGGGCTAGTTCCTTCATGGCGGCCGCCATCTCTTTGTCTGCGCCTCTGAAGTTCGTCCCGTTGTCCGAGTAGAGCGTTGTCGGATGTCCTCTGCGGGCCGCCATCCTTCTGAGGGCCTGCACCGTCGAGTCAGTACTCAACGACGGTGTAATTTCAATATGCACGGCCCTCGTAACCATGCACGTAAACAGGGCCCCGTATCGTTTCTCCCGGCGTCTTCCGATAGTTACGTATACGGGCCCGAACATGTCCACCCCACAGTGGGTAAAAGGCCTTACGTGATGATCGAGTCGGCCGGCAGGCAGCTGTCCCATGAGCGGAGGCTGCGGGCGGGCCTTCTGTATTCGACAGTAGCGGCACTCGTATATAATTTTCCTTATATTTGTCCGTAATCGTGTTATAAAGAACTGTTGTCTGAGTTCGCTGAGTGTCCGCTCTGTACTTGCGTGTTGCCGCGACTCGTGATAATGCCTTATCAATAGACGCGTATAGGCGTGCGCTCCGTCCAGTATGACGGGCGCCTTTAGTTGCTCGCTCACCGCGGGGGCTTCCATAATTCGCGTCCCCATTCTGAGGACGCTATCTTTATCGAGGTAGGGAGTGAGGCCCAGCAGGCGGCTGTTCCGCGGGAGGCACTCCCCCCGTCTAATTGCGGCTATCTCGGCGTGGTAACTGTCTGTCTGGCTTATGAGTATCCACGCCCTCTCTGATGCCTTGAGTTCCGGGGCGATGAGTGTCGCGCTTCCTGTATTCTTTTTCCTGCAGCGGTTTATGAAGCGCAACACCCACGCTGTAGTCCTGATCAGTCTCCGCCAGGAGGAAAATCTTCTTTCGTCCGGGAGGGCTGTCATCACGATGGCACTGTTCGCACACTTTATTTCACTGCTTGTATCCGGGGTCGCCGTTATTACCTTGAGCGGCGGCCATTGACTTTTATTTTTCTTTATGAAACTCGGCCCACTGAACCACATGCCGGCCGGGGAGATGTCTGGTATCTCGCCGTCCCGCGTCCCGAGATCAGCGGGGTTCTTCTTTCCTGGTACCCACCGCCACTCTTGAGCGTTCGTTAGCTCATCTATTTCCCCTAGGCGGTGGGCTACAAATGGCGTGAAGATGCGCGAATCACTCTGGACCCAGCACAGCACCGTAGTAGAATCTGTCCAGTAGTAGGTATCGCGTATATTACTTCCGCATTCTTTCTTGATTGTGGCCGCCAGTCGTGCGGCCATGAGCGCGGCTTGTAATTCCAGGCGTGGAATTGATAGCGCTCGTAGCGGGCTAACTCGGCACTTGCTAGCCATGAACGTCGCATTCCTTCCGGCGGCGTTCTCCTCCACGATGTAGGCTACGGCGCAGCTCGCTTGCTCCGAGGCATCGGAAAATACGTGCAGCTCTACTGGCTGGCCATTGGCGCTCGATACGCGCCGCGGTATAGCGCACTCGGTATTGCGTAATATGTCCACCCAAGTGCGCCATTTCTCTGCGTGTTCTTCATTCACTTGTTCGTCCCACTCTATGTGGGAGCGCCACACATCTTGTAGCAGTATTCGCGGGCGTATTGTCAAACACCCTACGAAACCGAGTGGATCGAAAATGCTCATAACTTCACTTAGCATCTGCCGTTTTGTAGGCCTCTCTGTTGGAACCTCCCGTGACACTTTAAATTTAAATTGAAACTCGTCTGTCACCGGGTCCCATTTGATGCCGAGGACCCTCTCTGTCACGGAGGTTCCGCTAATTATTTCGCGTGCGCTTTTCCCTCTCAGACTTGAAGGAATCGCTTCCATTACGGAGGGATCATTACTCGCCCAATTCGCGAGGATGAATCCGCCCCGCCGTAGTAGTTCGCTGACATCGTGGCGCAGTTGTATCGCCTCTGTTGCACTGTCTACGGCATCCATATAGTCGTCCATGTAGAATTTATTTCGCACAGCATCCCTGGCGGCGGCCATCTCTTGCCCGTGATCTTCTGCGACTTGATTTCTCACGTACTGTGCGCTGCTCGGTGAACACGCCGCGCCGAACGTCATCGACGTCATAATCATTTCCCGAATTTCTTCTTCGGGACTATCGCGCCAGAGGAACAGCTGCGCCCTCTGGTCTTCTTTTCTTATTTTAATTTGGAGAAACATCTCCCTTATATCTGCTGCCAGCGCGATCTTTCCCTCGCGAAATCGCATTATATTTCCCATAAGCGATGAGAGAAGGTCCGGGCCGTTGGCCAACATGTCGTTCAATGACTTCCCGTTGCAGCGGCTGGCGGCGTCAAATACTATCCGTATTTTATCCGGTTTATTCACGTTCGTCACTGCGAAATGCGGCAAAAACCAAAGCCCACTCGCAGTGTCTTGTCTTTCAGCCAGCGTCAGTTCCCGGGCATACCCCTTGTCTAGATATTCTTTAATCTTTAACTTGTAAGCCGCGGCGAATTCACTGTTTTTACTGAACTTTTTCTCTATGCTTAAAAATCGATTCAGCGCTGTACGGCGATTATCCGGTAAACATATTCGATTGTCTTTCCACAGTAGCCCTGTCTCGTACTGTCCTTGCGGTAGGAAACGTGTCGTGGCTCTCATGGTTTCTGTGGCTCGCGCCTCCTGACGCGATATCTTGGCTGTCGAACTTATACCTAACGCGTCGACGGCGTAATTTTGTTTAACTAGATTTTCTAGTCTCTGTTCTGTACTAAGCGCCATTAGTATGCTGGCGTTAGTCTGGCGTGTCCGCCCACCGTGTATCACCTTTCCTAAGGCTGTCACTGAGGCGATGTATTCCCCGCATCTCCGTGCCTCTCTCGTCACTATGAGAGAGGCGTTATCTTGGCCGATGAGTAACTGCGGGCACACTTGTCGCATCCTGCCTTCCCCTTCAATCACGGGCTGTAGCGGCAGACTCAGCTTCTGTATTGTGTTTGCGCGGAGAGTGAATAAATCTTCCGTAACTCCGCGCACTTTAATTGTGACTTTTCTTGATGCACTATCTGTTACGCACATTCCGCCGGCACCGTGGATTTTTAATCCTCGAGTCTCTCCCGGCGCGCCGATGTCGTTTGCTATTTTTGCGTCAATCAATGTCACGGTTGATCCCTCATCTAGTAACGCGTACGCGTTCACTCGTCCTCGCGGACCACTTAACATGACGGGAATCACTTTTAGGAGGACCGGTTCCTCCCGAGCGTAGGTGCTCGTCACTATATTATTCGTCCGCGAACTGTGGCCGTAATCGTAGTTTCTTTCATTTGAACTCGCGGCGCGGGTTTCGTTCGCGGTCGGTCTGTTTCCCCCGGCGCCCGCCGCTGCAGGCGTGTTGCGGCGGGCATTATTATCTGGCGCTCGTATATCGGCGCTAGACCGAGCTTCACTGATATCGGCACTATTTCTGTCGTGTAATGTCTTGTGATGTGTTCGGCGACATCCATCGAGGCCGCACTTTTTTACATTTCTACACTTTATCGCCCGATGAGTGTTCGATAAACACGAAAAACACAAATTCTTTCGCTTCACTATGTCCCATCTTTCCGGAATACTACACTCTATGTATTCCTGGCACGTTTGTAGTAAATGTCCTCGTCCGCACAAAACACATGACGCTACACTTTTCCCGTTTCCCTCTGTTGAAATCACTGTATGCACTTGTTCTCGCTTCTGTGGCTTCTCGCGTTGTTTTCCGCTGTACACTTGCGGCTCTATTCCGCCGCCTATCATCGAAGATTCCGTTAAATCTTCCAAGAAGAGCGCGAAATCCTTCGCGGAGGGCCTCACCCGGTTTCCTCTTCTGCTGTACCACCAGAGAGACTTCATGCACAGCGGTAACTTGCTCACTAGTTCACTTAGTAGTTGTGGCGTAGACATGTAATCGCCACCGAAGCCTTCTAAGGTCGCTATCGCGTTCCGAACTGCGCTAGACAGATCTACTAATGCTTGCGTAGATCCGTCGTTCTGTATGCAGCGGAGCCTTCTCACTTTTTCCAACAAGGAAGACGCTACAATGTCCGGCTGGCCGTAGTGTAGCTCCAACGTCTTCATTATCACCCTCACTTGGCTTGGATCCACTAGTAATGACGACACAGATTCTCTTGCCCGTCCTTTTAACGCACGCTGTAGACGCAGGAGGTTTTCTGGATCCGAAAGGCAGCACATCTCCGTCGACTGAGTGTACTGCGATTTGAAAGTAGCCCATTCCTGCGGCTCTCCGGCGAAGGCGGGTAGGTCCTTGGCAGTAGATTGGCGCGCTATCATGGCGCCGACTCTGCTAACGTCCTCTGGGGCTGAAGTCGGGCTTCTTCCTTGCGAAGCCTCTAGTAGAATCGCCATTTTTGACAGCACCGTCATGATGCCGTCCATATCCGTAGTACGCGGCGCGGGCTCGGGATTCGTCTCCAAGGGCACGCGTCGGTCTTGATCGTGTAGTGAAGCACGGAGCGTTCGAACCTGCGTCCTCAGCCGCTGGACTGTATCTTCGGATGTGTCCGACTCGGCTGAGTCCTGATCTGTAGCAGGGTCTTCTCTCGGTTCCGTGCCTCCTCGACCCGAGCGGAGTGAAGGGGTTCTCGAAGTCATCTCTAGGCGCTCTGCGATGAATATCCGGTTCTTCTCGAAGGACCAACTTGTAACAGACGCGGCGGATCACTGCTTCGTCCGTAGCAATCGCGCCCGTCACAAGAACTGTATTTCTATAGGTGCTGGTGTCAAACGCAGAGTGGCCGGGCGTAGGCGGGCCTCGGCCGACGAACGATAAGCTCCGGGGGAGGTATCGTCGCCTAGAGATCCCTTGCGGGGTCGCTAGCGAGTAGCGCTGGCGGCCGCAATCCTGAGTCAGGCAACCGGGTTGTAAGGCCGGTATCTCTCCGTCGGTGGGAACGGCGGGGTGTGTTCCGGGGAAGTATCCAAGGGTCCAAATTATCCGGGGTCCAAAATCCAATCCAAAGAGTATCCGAGTTCCAAGTCCAGGGGGGTAGCGGTGTTCGAATCCAGGTGGCGATGAGGTCCGGTTTGAAGCGAGGTAGGGAGGTGAAGTGGAGAGTAGAAAGCCTTAGTAGTGTGGTGAGATGACTGACTTTATTTTTCCCCGGCGGGGCTATATATACAACATTTTGCCGTGCGGCGGTGGGCTAGGCCAATAGCGGGCGGTGCTAGGTTGACCAATCACGCGGCGAGAGAGATAGCGAGCACATTTGCCGGCTCTATCGGTCTCTCTCGCGCCACGTATAAGGTCCCCACCCTCCCGCTACCGGCCGCAGTTCCCCGCCGACCGCGCGGCGATCAACACTTATACAGAACAACATAAAAACACATTATGGGCATACAAATATTTTCATGAATTCTAATCTATATGTGGGCTTCAGTATGGCGATCACCACCCCCGAAAGTGACAAATACTAGTCTTTATTGAGGAGGTGGTAGATCGCTTACACATACTGAAGCCTCCTATGCTACATTAAAACCCCAGGAAGGGCCGCCAAGTTGGTGCATGTACTTTTACGTCGGCAACAGGGTATGTATATACCCACATACGACATTGCGGATAGACTGATATTATACTTCTGTCATATCCCGCTTCGGTCAGCACATTAAGTACAAATAATTGTGCTATATTCTCTCAACACACCAGACTATGTTAACTACGTATAAAGGAATAAGTTTGTATTTTGGCAGGTCCACGAGCTGTCTCCCGAGAAGCTCAAGTCACGCGAGGTGGTGTACATCGACATCGCCAACGACCCCGTCTCCAGCAGCGACTACAAGCCGGAGCTGGACCCCACCAAGTTCCACTCGCACAAGACTGGGCGCGGGCCCTTCACGGGCCCCAACTGGGTCCGCGGACACAAGCCCGCCATGACCTGCTACAAGCTCGTCACCGTGGAGTTCAAGTGGTTCGGCCTGCAGAACAAGGTGGAGAGCTTCATCCTCAAGTCGGAGAGGCGGCTGTTCACCACATTCCACAGGCAGGTGGTGTGCTGGCTCGACAAGTGGCACGGCCTGACCATGGCCGACATCCGCGCCATCGAGGACAAGACCAAGGAGGACCTGGACAAGCTGCGGCGGCAGGGAGAGGTTCGCGGCATGCGTGCGGATAACGAGTAGCTCTCCGCTCCGGCCAGCCGGTGATAGTCTACTTCGTAGCCGGCTCTCTCACTTCGGGAAGAGTTCTATTATTGTATTTATAAGTGTATAAAATGGTGCGAGAAGTCGCTGCAGATGGTAAACGGCGTTTGAGAATGGACTGTTTTTTGTGATTTCTTACAAAATATATTTTTATCGCGTCCTCGAGTATTATTACAGATGCTGATGAAATATTTATTCGTTCGGAGACATAAGATGTTTTGAATATTTTTGTAAAACATTAGTCGTGTTTGTATCGGTTGTAACCCTCGGTTACTTGTAATATACCTCGGTAGTCATTGTGTTATTGGAACGGTTAGTCGGGAACTCCCGGAACCGAGGCTCGGAAGCTGGAACTACGGCCCCCACATTCCAGATTCCTTCTACCGACCTTCTCGGATAGTCTAATAAACCAATTCCTAGTGACAATTATTGTTAGGCTTCCATTTACCGTAGCTAGAGTCGTCGTCATTGTTCGTACGAATATAAGCCTTCGGTGAACAGATAATGATTGGAAGAAAACACATCGTAGTTCTGGGACTGTAGGCAGACTGGGGCCGTGTGGCAGTATTAGGTTTCCTCGCACTCGTACAAGATATGCATATTATGTAATGTTAGGTCGGGTTATGGCTCTGTATGGACGCACAGTAACTCGGGAAGCACGGTAGAAAATTCCAGTTCATTCGAGTCTAGTTGAAACTGCGCTGTGAATAAACTTATTTAATCTCATCTAATTTTCCAGATATAGCTCCGCAAATGGTTATGTTCGTCGGTGAAGTGTATTGTATATATCTTTATTTTCTAAAAAACTACTTCAGCATTCACCTACTTAATGTTAACTTGAATAAATTTTTTTGGTTGTATAATTTTTGTATATTTTCATTTTATTTCCTTTTATCTTTATGTTCAGAAAGAAATTCTAACATCAACCGAATCGCATTAAGGGGCTGCCATCGGAGAAGACAGTATAACGTATTTAGAATATTATGTAGAAAACTGACCTACTGAAAATGCAATATATAGATAAATAATACTTACTGTTGATGTTGTTAGATTGTTGAATGCTCTGTGGAATATCTATGGCAGGAAGGTTTCCTCGGAACTAATCCCTAGCACTTTGTACATAATATAATATATCGGTTGGCGTCGTTTCACATCTTTATCTTTAGTAACAAGTCTCCACACATCCTTAATGTTTTATATTATGTTCCACGGAACAGAGTTTAGGACTACTTAGAACTGTAACCTTAGAGAGTATATTTACTTAGTATGTATTCAGAATCTGCAATTATGTATGTACATGAAAATTAAATCTTAAATTTGGACATTCTACAATATTATATAAATATATTGTAAATAAAGTGTAAATGGTTGTTAGAAAAATATATTCAAAAATATTTTGTGATGTTTAAATTAAACATTTCTGTTAATTGTAACACATTTCGTCAATTTGGATTTATAAATGTTCTCGTTACTGTGTTGAGGTCATTGGTGGCTGCTTAGTGTCAGTGACCGGCCGCTGCCGCTAGTGTCGGCCACCATCTAGCGCCGGTGACTGAGACCGTCACATTTACATAAATAAATAAAGCAGACACAACTACTTTTCTTCTTTTCCTCTCCTTTCCAAATTCACATCCTATGTAATATTTTTACAATCTTTAGATAATATTTAAACCCCGGTATATACGGATTGTGTATGTTATAGTCGCATGTTCATATGTTTGTAATTTCCCATACTGAGCAGGAGGAGAAAGTTGCTGCAAGACAATAAACCCTAAAACAATATTGTCACCGACAGTTTCGTTTACGCAACAATTGCGATTTCGTTGCTATAACTGCAGAAAAAATATGTACCTACGTATTGAAATCAATAGGATTATGAATTTTAACTGTATTTGATGTGAAATAAACATAAACATTTAACTGGTCTTTATCTGCCATCTATTGAATTCATAGGTAACATGAGTTGTTTCAGTCCGGTGCCACATGCTAGTGTTTATTGATTCAAAGATTGAGATCCAAATCAATTTGGAAATAGTTCCACTGACCATGTTATATGCATGGTTATAATAAAAAAACTAATATGTAATGCAAAGATTCTGTCGATGTTACGTGAAAGTGAAGAACGGGTTGTTTCGGGTGCTATGCATGCTGCATGCAGCAATACACCCGCGAGCTATGGTGTAAATACAACCAATGTAGTGTTAGGGGTATGTAAGTGTGTTGCAACAACGGTTTTAGAGCCCTACATACTCTTTCCCGACATTGTAGTGCGGGTGAGATGTTTGCCGCTTCCCCGCCGGGATGGACTGCTGCGGCACCGGATAGCGGGTCTCAGAGAAAGGCTGGGGAAAAGACTAAATATCCTAATCAGCCAATTATTGAAAAACTGCCGGGAATCGATGTTGTGGCAGGATTGGAGCGGGACGCTTAAGTGACATTCATTTTAATTTAGGTTACCCATTTAGTCAATTTTTTAGTTTAATTATCTTTTCCTTTTTGTTTTTCTCTTGAATATTAAAATTTATTTACTTTGTATCCATTAAATTTTCATACAAATTACGTTGTCCTTTATTTTTTTACTGATTGATTTATACTGGTTATATTGCTGGTCGGTTATTACTCTACCCTCCCAATAGAGCTGGAATAAAATGATTATTATTATCTTGGCGTACCTATATTTTATGTATTATAATATATACCTGTATTCACCCATTTGCTATCTGTGTTAAATATTATGGTGTATTATCAGGTGCCCTCACGCAATTTATTTAGCTTTAACTGTAAATAAAAATAATACTTGTGTATTTTAGACAATTAAAATTAAACAGGTACCAGGAAAGTTTTGATTGTTTATGAAATTCCCAACGTTATTTGTCTATGGTTTGCGTTTACGGTATTGCTTGACATTGATGACAGTTGACAGTTCAAAATCTCAACACTTATTTTGTGTTAGTGGATAAGCGGTTTACTGGTTTGATACTTCTATAGCATTGATTGACCTTAAGTATATAGAAGTGACACAATTTGCGAAAGTTACATAAATAGCTACCATTGTTTCTTTGCTTAACTTTTTTCTGCGGTTTTGTTCATTAAACAGATTTTATTAAATATCAATCTTCATAATAAGAAATGGACGAGTCTTCTCCCGGTAGAATACTTTTGCGACTCGAAGAGTTGAGACGTTGGCAGAAGTTACAAGAAGAGCGCCTGTATCAGGAGCAACTGTTACAAAGGAAACAGCTCACCGACCAGCAATACAAACTATGTAAAAAGTTCGATATTTCTCAATACGATTTATCGAACACCACAGTAGATGGTTCATCTTCATTTCACGATAAAAGTTTACCCTCAGAAGAAGATTCGAAGCTCGCAAAATCACTAAGTGGATTGTCGAATGTTATTGAGGGCGTTTCAGTACTCGCCGTTTCCCGGGATAATGTTCCGCTGTCCAAAGCGCAACCTCCGGTTTACTCACGATCCACTATTGAACATACGGACAAATGTTTAAATTTCGACGAGCTACCGGTATTGTCCGCCGTCAAAGATTTCGAAACATTACTAGAAGATAAAATAAAAAATAACGACGCGGGTATAATTTTTTCGAAAATTGAAAAAGAAAAAAAAAATATGATTAAACCCATGAAATTCCTTAGGAAAGGCCGAGGAATGGCGAGATTTAATATGACTCCCGACGATATCGGCCTCAAAGCTTCCACAAAACGAGTCAGGCCTGATCCTCCCCCCGCCTGCTCCCCCTCCCCGATCCTACGCGTTCCCCCGGTAGAGCTAGAGGTGTCTCCGATGAAATTGGCTGGTTTAAACAGCGGCTCCAAGGATCACGTCGCGAGAGATCTCCGCAGTCGGATAGAGTTCGACGGTTACATTACTCCACCGAAGAACACCAAGACTTGGGGATCATTACTGACGGAGGAACAGGAACATTACGGGGGTCTGTTGAGCCAGAATTCCGGATGTTCCGATACTTCGGTGGCCAGCACCGGCACCCTGAAGTCGCGCAAAGAGCTAGATGAGCAACGCATTTTCGAGCTTCTGGAAAGGAAAGTGGCCAATTCCAGTTTCAGTTCTAACAGCAGCTTTATCGGTCGGCTGATAGCGGCGCGCGGTTGTTCCGACACTCCCACAGCAAATAGGAACTTCGTTCACTCTTTCCCTCATGTTCTTAATTTGAAACCCGATCTGACAGATATTGAAACAATAGAAAACTTAAACAGCAGTCGAGAATCTGAAGCAGTCGGAGGACACCAGTCGCGACCGGGAACCGACAAAGAAACTACAGGAGATGACGAATATAGCGAAAGCACGGACACTGAACAAACCTGCAGAGTCTCCTTGAACGGCTCTATGTCTACATCTACTCCTAATCAAAATCAGAAGGGCCACCTTGACAAGGATTCCTCGAATTGTAGCCCCCCTACTAATGGAAATGTTATAAAAATTATGATTTGTCAAGAGGATGCAGATAGTTTTAAAGTCGTTAAAGATCTGGATGATTCCTCCGCTATCCATAGTTTAGATGAAAACAGAACTCTTCTTCATCATGATAGTGATAAAGCAGACACTGCGCACTTAAATTATGACATTTTAGAACGAGTTAACCTTTCTTCCAAAGTGGAACTGTTAAAAACCAGGTTGAAGGAATTGGAAAGTGAGATAAATATTTTTAAAGTGGAAAATGAATTAGTGTCCAAAATGAGAAAGGAATTGGAATCTGAAAGGGAATTATTTCTCGCGGAAAAAGCCAAAGCTGAAAGGAAACTCAATGAGGATAAGGTCGTTTCGGAGTATTATTTAGCGGAAGAAAAAGAAAAACTCACCAAACAGAAGCGTCTCTACGATCGATATGTAAAAGACATGAAAGGAAATTCAATAAAAAAAGAAAAGGAAGATACTATTTTCCTTAAAAATGAATTATCAAATCTCAGAGAACAAACAAAGGCTCGGGAAGCTAAAACAGGAGCTGCCCAAGCCTCTCTGAGGACTAGACTCAAGACTTTAGAACGAGAAAACGCCGATCTGAAGACAGCGAATGATAAATTGAGAAAGGAAAACATAAGAATACGTAATGCCAATATGAGATCTCGCCGACTATCCAATATTCAGAAGCTAGCGGAAATTAACAAGTCTCTCGCCCAGTTTAGTATCGAAAAAGAGCTAGAAGATGAAAACCGTAATTTAAAATTAAGAAATACTGATTCAAAAACAAAGAAACCCAAGTCTAATGTTGTGGAACATCGAACCCTTCTACGGAGGTCTAAAAGTGTGCCTAATTTCCGCATGACTTCGCACTATGCAAAATATTTTAGTCAGAGAGACGAAGAGTGGAAGCGAAACACCGAACAGCAACTCGGGTACGGACTTCTCTCTGATAGTGACGACGCTTCCCTCTCTTGCGACCGATTATCTCCCAAATATTATCCTCCAACAAGCATATTACCAGAAGTCAAAGGTTTAAAGCCAGAGTTGAATACTACAAATTTTAAAAACGATTCCAAAAAGAAAAAAGAAAATTTGAAAAGCAGTATTAGCGAAGATCTCGTGGAGAAAATGTACACCGAAAAGTTTAATGCGGATAACGAGACAATCAGCAGTGAGGAGACTGTCCCCGGGTCAGGATCAGTAGACCACACGGTCGTGGAGCGACCCGATGGAAGTAAGGAGATCAAGTTCAGCAACGGTAACATCAAGGTCGTCTCTCCGGACCAGTCGTATTCCAAGTTCACATACTACAACGGCGATGTCAAGGAGACATTCTACAGAGAAGGGACCATCAAATACTACTATCGGGACTCCGACACGCACCACACCACATACCGAGACGGCTCGCAGCTGCTGCTGTTCCCCGAGTGAGTATACACCCACTGTATGGAGCGGGAGCTGCACTTTTGGCTGCGCGTACTGATGGCGGTGTGTTGCAGCGGGCAGCTGGAGCGGCGGCACGCAGACGGCGCGGTGGAGAGCCGGCTGGCGGATGGCCGCACGGGATGGGCGCAGGCCGGGGGCGCCAGCGAATGGCGCTTCCCAGACGGCACGCTGTTGCGGGTAGCCCCCGGCGGGGATCGCACCTTGCGCTTCCCCAACGGACAGGTGGAGGTTCACACGGCGGACCATAAGGTTTCTGTATATATTTTTTCATTAATCCAGGCCCTCGTAAATGTACATATGTACCGTCACTACTTCAACATGTGTTCATTTTCACACTGGGAATCGGGCCAGGGTACGAATTCTGATGGGAAGTCAAAATTTATCTTCAATTTTATCTACAAATTTTTCTGTATGAAAAATAGAATACGTTTACAATTTTTTTGTCTAAACATGTTCAATTACCGGTTACCGATGAAGATACTTTGAATTGGGGGGGTAACGCAAATTGCTCTGTTTCAGAGACGAGAGTACCCGGACGGTACGGTGAAGGTGGTGTACTCGGATGGAGCCGTGGAGACGCGCTATGCGAGCGGAAGGGTACGCGTCCGCAACGCCGAGGGGCACCTTCTGTTGGATTCGGGAGGGAGAGATAAATAACAAGACCATTTTGTGTGTAAAATTACAATTATTATGATACAATTAATTATTTGTAAAAGAAAATTTATAATTAAAAGATGTTTTTTCGATCAGCATAATAAAAACATATTGAATTTTTCATGTCAATAAAATCCAGAATCACAAATACATTAAGCGATGACTGTCTATTCACAATGTGGATACTAAAATAGAACTACTCTTAATAAAATTACATCTGTTAAATTTCTAGTCACAAATATTTTATGGCAATTTCCCCTACAAGTAGATGTAGTATAAATTAATGTTAATATAAAGTTCTCATGCGGCTTCCTCTACCCGCTCCGTGTACAGCACACGGGAAGGATTGTATAGAAAAAATATCATCTATAAATAACTCTTGTTTCCGCAGAAACCATTACTCTTACAATATATATATTTGTATAGTAATATATATTTATATATAATATTATGTCCTACTCTAATGTTTACTTGTGAAATTCATGTTTCTGATATGGATGCTAAACAGAACATCGAAGACTCGTCAACTAAATCTAAATAATAATATTACGCTTCCGCACATCCGATCATATTACCTGACCTACCTGTCATCGTAGACACTGAACTCACTCTTCTCCCCTAGTTCTAATTCAATTTACATGGTGTTTCGGTTCTTTAAGAATACATCTACAGCTAACGGGGGTCCCGAGGAAGAAGCCGCACCGACTAAGCTAAGGGAACACACCTACGTGGCACTAGCGTAGACACTTGCAGCGACGTGTTCTGTGAAGGCCATCGTTTCAGTACTTGTATTTACACCACTATCCTAACCTAGGGACCGCAGGCGTCTCGGCGTACATTCCAAATTGCTTCTCAAAATGATTGTGTCCGATAGCGACATCGGCTCTCGATTGTCCAGAGCATTATATAAAAATATCCCTTCAAAACTATTTGGACAATCGTCGGGGAATCCAAGATTCGAGCGATGAAAACACTAATTACGGTAAAATAATATAAAAACTGGTGGCTACGCATGCGATAATATATCAGCGCCTAATTTACGCCGTGGTACAAATTTAGACAAAATTTCAATAGGAACGCGTATCCGAAAGTATCATCTAAATTAACGATTTATTTTAATTTTGCTCTCGCCACCCTCGAGAATTAGCTGCGTTTAGTTCCTCGGACCGGCCGGCAGGAGGTAACGGGTCACCTAAAACGACGACGCGATGCTTTTTACAAATGCGCAGAAAAATTTACACTAGCTCCCGTATCCGGAAAGTAGGGCCGAAACTCTGACAATTAGGAAAGGAAGGGGGCGTCCTAGCGTATCGTACGCAGCTTGCTCAGGGGAGAATCCTCTTCGTCCGAGGAGATGACGATGCGCTGTCGTGGCTTGCCGGAGGTCTGCCCTCGCGTCACGCGGCGTCCCTCTTTGGGGGCCCGGCTCTCCGGGGCGGGCTCCGCAACGACAGGCGCGGCGCGCACGGGATACTTACTCTCCCCCTCCTCTCCCTCGTCAGCCGAGGCCCGCGCGGCGGACTTGCGCGGGCCGCGTCGCGATCCCGGTTTGGGCCCCCGGCGGCGCGGCGCCGGACCGCTGTACAGCGCGCGGCAGGCCTCTAATGTCGGCTCGCCCTGCAGCCCGCGCTCACGCAGCAGGCCCAGCAGTCGCGCCACGCGCTCCTTGTTGGAGCCGCAGCCGTCCACCAGCTGCGTGTAGTCGTATGCGACGCCCGCGGCCTTGAGGAAGCGCTTCATGTCAGTGACGCCGGCGGGCTTGTCCCCCGAGTGCACGGAGGGCGTGCGTGGCCCGTCGGAGCGCCGGTTGACCGTCTTGGAGCCGCGCGGGCGGCCGGGGCGGCGCCGCGGCTCGCCGCCCGCGCCCTCTGCGCCCCCCGCGCCACCCTCGCTGCCCGTAGAGTCGCTGTCGGAGGACTCGTCGGAGGAACTGTCGGAGGACGAGTACACGAGGGTGACATTTCCCGCGACCTTGGCCTGTTGCTGCAGCTTATCTCGCTCCGTATTGGTGTCGTAGTAGTTGTACAGAACCTCCATGGGGACCGGGACATCCCCGAAGTACACCTCGTTGGGAATGTGCACTGGCTCCAGTTCGTCGTCGCTCCATCTCCTGTAAATGGTACGATATTCATATTTGCAATTCTCCGATATAAATAATATTTCTGCTTCCCTTTACGGTGCACAGAGCGATTAATTGATACACCGATTGCGGCGTAGTCTAAATGTGTTTTATATTTATATTTTCTGTTTTACCTTCTTAAATAAAAATAAATACAAAAAAAACAATAATGGTTAAAACAGGGAAGCGACCTTCTGAAGCGAATTCCCGAGAAATCCCTCTTGAAGGGCCTCATGTAGCCGGCAGAGTGTGTGGCCCCCCGGGGGCGCCCCACCGCCCCGCGCCCCGCCCCCCCCTTTCCACCCTGTCCTTGCAGCTCGGGGGGCTTGGGCTTGTTGGTGGAGCCCTTCGGCCGGCCCCGGCGCTTGCCTTCTGATGTCCCCGAAGTGCTCTCTGATCTGTAAGTATTACGGATGTGCTTAGTAAAAACATAATCGATCATAAACTGTACATTATTGGAAACATAAATAACTTTCAAACATTAATTATCTCAGTACACGTACATTATACTTAATCCAAAATAAGATTAACATACTACAATACGAAATTAGATTCGTCCTGCGCATCTTCCCTTGAAAACAAATTCTACTGACATTTGCAAAGAATACGTGTACGAACAGTCGCCAAGTCCGGGTGTACAATACAGCCTCGACTATAAATGTCAATTTTATAAAGAAGGCTCATATTGGACTGCCATGGGCCAGCTCCATTGGCATTAGCATTATTCTGAATTGAGGATGGTTCTCCTTTATTACATTCCCCCCTACGATCGCCTACTGACATTATCTGAATATTTTGTGCGGTTGCAGAAGCATGATTATGAATGGTATGAATGACAATCATTCTTCTTTATTACAGTTAGACTTCTTCGAACAAAAAATAAATAATGCCGCCCGGAGGGGTGATATTTCACTGCAGTATTGTCGATTTGCGATCATTCAAAACCACAGTCAGAGTAACTCATTCTAGTTTCCCAGGAATACAGCGTTAGTTTCGAATTGCGACCTAGGTCATACGTTTCAGATTCCGCTTCGAAAATGAAGAAGAACGTAGTAGTACAACGACACAAAACCCTCGAACATATAGGAAAACATTCCGAGAATTCGCCCAATACAACACGCAATAAGTACATACAATTACAAAGACAATACTGGCTAAGTGCTAATGCGGATCTTAACATGACCCCATCGAACTCATGCGAAATTCCCTTTCATCAAAACCCGAATCGTGAGCAAAATGAACCGAGTTTAGGGAAATAGTACAGAACATACCCGGGTGCTTTAGTCTCCGGGGTGGCGGGAATCGCGTCAGGCGGGCACGCGGGGGCGGCCGCAGGGGCGGAGGCGGCGGACGCGGCGGCGGGGGTCGCCGGAGGCGCGGCGGGGGCCAACACCGCGGGGGGCGCGGCTGGGGACACAGCAGGGGGCGCGGGAGCGGCGGCAGCGGGGGCCGGCGCCGGGCTCGCCTTGCGCTCCTCCGGCTCCGGCTCGGTGTCTACTAAAGAAGGTCGGATGTTTTGTTCATCAATTTGATGTAAATAGCAAATTACTTCCTATGGTATATCATAAGATGTTTAAACAAACGTGTCGCACTGGCGAAGATAATAAATTTCAAAATATTAGAAAAAATGTGCTAAACTTATTTTCTTTTCATTTTTATAATTAACATAATAGTGAAATAATTGTGATTATATTTTGTGTCCATTACTATAATACTTTGTGTACTTCTTAATAAAATATTCTAAGAGCCTTCTGGGCATTTATAAATAAATAAACCATCAGTTGAATGTTATAACAAATATATATGGTGAGGTTGAAAATTCAATACGGTCAAATATAATATTTTTTGGAATTACGTAAAATCCTTAAAGAGTCACGATTCAAATATACCGATGTCCATGTTATATAATTCGCAACATACGAACAATATGGAGGACACTGTAAATTTTTTTGCAAGCTTTTTTGGTGAAGTTTATCACGAAGCTCTAGATGATAATTTGCCACACCTTTCTCTGGAAGAATGTCTAGACATAACGAGTTGTAATATCTCTGTTTTAAATAAAATTAGTCAAATAAAATTATTAGATATTCATAAAACAGCCTACTATACTTACTTACATACTTTTTGCTACCTATACTTTTTTACATAATTGTCTACATGAATCGAGTTTTCCATTAAAATACTTGGTTAATTTGTCATTGTCTGTAGGCCTATTTCCGGATCTATGAAAAATTAATTATTCGATATTTAAAAAGGGTAATAAAAATGAAAATAAAAACTATTTGAAAGCCCCGTACTTGACAAAATAATTCCTCAAACAAGACATGCAATATCACCAGTTCAACATGGAATTACTCTCAGCAAATCAACTATGACAAATTTGATTACTTACCAAAATTATATAATTAACGCTTTAAATTGTTGGTAAAAAAAATATTTGTAAGGAGTTAAGAGGGAATATGCTGAATTGCTTTTCAAAGTTATACAACTGGTAGATGATATATGACAGTGAAAGTTGATGATTTTGTGTCAATTATTTTTGGCGACAAGTGGGGTTCCTCAAGCATTCCATTTAGGATTGTTTTTTGTGTATTTTTGCTAATGGTGTAGTAAAGAAATTGAAGATTTTAATATTTCACTGTTTGCCGATGACTTAAAAATACATTCGATTATAAAGGATTGTTATACTCTTAATATAGAAATATAGTGTTGTATTTCAGTTAAATATAAGTAAATGTCAAAGTATAACCTTCTGTAGATGTAAAATCTCCACTAAATTGATATATTTAAGAGTGTCTCAATATCAGGGTATTTTGCTTGATGAGAAACTACAGTTTACTTTTCATATTAATCAGACAGCTAATGATGGAATGAAGATGCTCGCATTTGTTTTGAGAGTAGCGTCAAGTTTAAAAATGTATTTACTGTAAAACAATTGTACCGCTTATTAGTAAGGAGCAGACTTGAATACAACTCTTCGGTTTGGTCACCCTATTATGAAATTCATTCTCATGCTATCGAAAGAGGAAAAGATAAATTAAAAATACCCATAGAAACCTTAAACTATGTTTTCCTCAGAAGAGAAATGAGATTACTTGAATTGTCAGACTGCAGAGTTATAGCTGATTTGTTATATTTATTTAAAACAATGAAATCGATAGCCCTGTTTTGCTTGAACTAATTCAAATTTGAATACCCGGTAGGTGCACTAGAAGTAAAGAATAATTTTTTTGTAACAATTCATGGACCAGCTTGGGATTCTGTTAATGAATTAAAATGTAATCTCTCAGTATTTTTTAGAAAAGTAATGGATTTTTTTTAACTTGTACATAATATAAATTGTACATCGGCAGATTCGTTGCCAAATGGCAACTTCTTCCGACCAACTGATAAAATAAAGGTGTTAAGTTTTCGTATTGTTCTAAAAAACATTTTATCATTATTGTATTATTTTTATTTTTTATTATAACCTAGTTGAATACTGAATTGAGAAATCGGACAAAAGGAAATTAAAAGGTGGCCTATGCCCGAGTGGGTAGGTTGAGCCGACCTCGGGAGATACAAGACATTTGCCCGCAGACCTCAGGCCTCGAGAGCGTACAGCTAATCACCTTACTGTATCGGACATCACTGCTCGTATGGCAAAAAAAGCGTAATGCGGTGGAAAGTGCCGATCATTTAAAACATCATCAAACCTAGCGGCCCTTGTTGGGGCTCATAGACGGAGGCGGTTTCTACACGAGGAAAATTTTTCGACTAAGCGCTGAAAATCCTTAGACCTCGATGGCACCTGAAGCTTCGCGAATCGTCGCTAGGGCTACACGCGGCGCTTCAACCAGAGCGGCCGGCACCGGTGTTTTTTTTTTCAAGTTTCTCTATATGTTAGTTTTCTTGCTTATTTTGGCTAGTAGTCTCGATTTTGTAATCTAATAAGCTGCCCCTTTTAATAAAGACGGTTAATTATGTCACTTGCGGGAGCATACGTTAGAATATCGAGACTCTAGCCATAAATATGTATGGGATTATGAGGTACTCGGCCTCACTGAATCCCTCTAAAACGTGTGTCACCCTTTTAATCGGTATGTCTTGTATGATATTTTCCCGTGTTATTTATGTATTAAGTGGGACACGGGGATGATGCTTACATACTTCATTTTTATGTAAAATGTATACCGAAGGTGTTATATGACTTTAAAAGTAGTGATGAAAAAATAAAATATAAAAATGTCCAGCCGATTAGAGAGCGTCCAACGCATTAATCCGGGGCAGCCCAACCCCCTCTCGCTCTCTCCTGCGGCTTAGGTATGCTGTCCCGCACCCTGTCCGACAGTGACACGGTGCAAATAATTTAATAAAACCTGGGTGTTTTTGTGAATAAAGTTGTGAATAAAGTTGTGTATAAATTAAGTCTAAGCGTGTTTTATTGGAATTACGCCCTCTCCGCCTATGACTCTGCCGCCTGCCCTTCTTGGAGGATATTACCGCCGACCCAGCCAGAGAAGCCTATCTCATCCGAGATAGCCGGACTACAGCAGCTACAGAGCCAGCCCTATCTACAGTTCAACTATACACACGGCGAGGTGTCGTGTATACCTTACCTTCTTAAAAATTATTGATTACTAAACCTCCACAAAATAGGACACCAGAATCCCTCATACCCGATCTGGCAACGTAAAACGGACAATGATTTCGAAAAAAGCACTTCATCTAATAACTCTTCCCTGCATATCGATACATATAACGTGCGCATGATGCAGGTCCTCAGAAAAGATATCCACGCAACTCGTATCATGGATAAATATCAATTAGATATTCTTGGCATGAGCGAGGCGCGTTGGAAAGGATCTGAAAAAGGCTATTGGAAATACTTACTCGTATACACTCTGGTCAGCAGCAGTATCACCACCAAGGTGTGGCCCACCCTCAGAACTGCTGACAGTTCGATCACTATCATTCGGTGCTTAGGTGCCACAGAAACTTCAGATGCCCTAATAAAGGATGCCTTCTATGACGCTCATCACGCGATTATCGCATCTCTTCCAAGAAGAGACCGCGTGATAGTAATGAGCGATTTTAATGCAAGAGTCGGAACAGATCCATCATTTGGCCCATCGGTGATGGGAAGGCATGGCCTCGGGCAAGTCAATGACAATGGTAGAAGGCTGATAGGCTACCATCAGCGACCTTGTCATTGGTGTTCAAACCCTATTTCCCCATAAATTTATCCATAAATACATTTAGACTTCTCTCGACGGAAGAACGAAAGCGCAGCTAGATCGCATTCTTTATGGCCGCATTACCCGAAAAGAACTTCTGGATGTCAGGACCTAAAGAGGGACCGATATTTATAATGACTACAGTTTACTCATTGCTAAGATCTGGCTGCAGCTTAAGCGTCTTCCGAAACCTCCTAGGCGAAAGACAGCCGAAACTTAAGTCTGATGACACGCGACAGAGATTCGAGGATACGGTCAGTCAACGCACTCAGCTGATTGATGACCAACCCCCCCACTACAGACCTTATTGAAGTGGAGTGGGGAAATCTCAAATCAGCTCTTGTTTATTCCGCGAATGATATACTCAGCCCGAAACAGGGGAGAAGACCCGTTTGGATTTCAGATAGTATATGGGGTAAAATAGTAGAACACGCTAAACTTAAAGCACTGAGAGATAGTGAAGATGACCCTAACCGAGTGGACACCTGTAGAGATGTCTATAGGCGCCAGGATCGTTTGGTTAAATGTTCTGAAAAACTGGATAAACACCGTCATCTAGACTCTATAATTGCAACTGCGGAACAAGCGGCTCGAAGAAATGACACCTGAAAATTATTTCAAATCATGCATAAGATCTGTGGTAAACGCACGATCATCCCATTAGTTATAAAAAACTCTGATGGAGTGATCGAATCGTAAAGGAAATATGGCGTGGTCATTTCCAGAGAGTACCAAATCGCCTCCCTCCTCCTTCCACTCTCGATATCTCAATAGAGATGGAATTTTGAAATAATACGGTCCGGAAATGAAGTTACATTTTTTAAACATTAATTTAACAATGCATATTAGCATATTATGTATTTACTTTTTTTAACTGTCCTGTGTGGAACGTATCCCTCGTGTAAAAAGAAGTTCCAATTCACAAAGAAAAAATGGTTCTCGATATAACATAAGTTAATCCCGAAATGGTCAAAAATGATATTTTAGTGTTTTCTATTAGGGATTTAAATTATTATTACAATGAAACATAAAAATAAACTAATAAGTCCTATCCATAGTAAAATATTTTTTTGTAAACCTCACAAATCCCACTGCGAGGGTAATTTTTCGTGATGTATTCAGCTCTGATGATTATTGTTTTTAATTTCAAGATTACAACTGTTTGCACTATTCACCGAGGATTATAGCAAAGTAAAGCATTTCTACGAACATAATATAACTGTTTTGAAGGCAAGTGATTTATTTCCTAGATTTCATGAAATGTAACTACCCTAAATATTCACATACGCTAGATTTCGATGGAACGGGAAGTTGAATTGTATAAATTTCAACTTGAAATCGGTTAAGTTTATAAGTACCTATATTATTGTGATTCTTTATGTAACCTGATATTACATAGTGTTTAAATTATTTTAAGATGTCAACAGAAAAGGACACGTTCCGTACAAAAAAAGAAAATACATTTTTAACCCTTAATTCATTTTATTCAATTTTCAACAACCCAATTCTCAGGTAAAAATAACGATAATGAAAATACGGTGGTTAATGTTTAATCTTCTGCTCTAGATGCATATCTCACGGAATATGTTAAACAATTGGATCCCTATTCTTATAGTCAATAATCAGTAAACGAAGTAAGCACAAAAGAAAGAGGCGACTGCAGTATTAAATTAGGTTTTATAAATCATAGTGGAAGAGTGAAAAAAATTAATTAAAACAAGAAAAGGGTTATAAATATTTTGGAAGAAAAATGATTCAAAATTAATTGTGAGATATTCAGAAAAAAGGGCAAATTAAAAACTGATGGAAATGACTGCTAACAAAAGTATGCTTAATCATTTCAGATGATGAGAGAGGGTGAAGCTGACGCAACCAAAATGCTCAAAATGTCGAAAGTTGTTGAAATGTAGAAAGTGAAACTAAATGGAACTGATCTTTATTTTATTATTTTACCAGGGAAGACAATGTTGTAAAAGTTTGGAAACCATATTTTGTAATACATTAGGAATTAAGAAATGGTATGTTAGGAATCTGAAAAAAAAGTCATCACATGAAAAAGAAAAATGTCTGTAGATTCGTGGATTATAATAAAACAATGAATGAAAACTGTTAACAATGAACAAGACATAGTTAATCTTCTTGCCTCCCACTTTTCATCTGTATGCTCTTCTAATTGTCCACTGAATTATGTCGAAACATTTGACCACCATAATACAGTTGACCTTAGTTGCTGCCATATATCGACCAACGGTGTATTTATTGCTCTCCAATCTCTCAAAGGTAAAACCAATACTGGTCTTGATTGTATTCCCGAAATATTAATTAAGAATTGTAGATTTGTTATCCCACTACCCCTATCTATCATTTTCAATCTATCGCTTCAATCTGGTGAGTTTCCAGTAGCTTGGAAATAATTGTTTATTACACTTATCTATAAATCTGGAAACAAATCGGACGTCACTAACTATAGACCAATCTCAATTCTATCTCACATACCTAAACTATTCGAAGCAATATTAACACATAAAATTACTCCTATTTTCAAAAATATCTTGGTTGATCCGCAACATGGTTTTCAGTCTGGTAAATCAACCACGACCAATCTCTTGTCTTTTACCGACACTATTTTTAGGGGTCTGGAGAAAAATAAACAATTTGATGTGATTTATACCGATTTTTCTAAAGCTTTTGACAAGGTCGATCACCAAATACTATTGACCAAACTGTCTTCGTTTGGAATGCGTAATCCATTGTTATCTTTCTTTAAGTCATATCTCAGTGAAAGGAAACAGTTTGTAAGGGTAAATAATTCCATCTCAAACAGCATTAATGTATCTTCGGGTGTACAACAGGTTGCTCACCTTGCTCCTTTGCTATTCAATATGTTCATCAATGATATAAAAAATGCTTTTCTTATTTCATCAATTTGGCTGTTTGCTGATGACACTAAAATTCTCAAACAGATTGACAGCCCTTCCGATTGTTCACTATTACAATCTGACTTATTGTCTTTTGGCACCTGGTGATCATCCAATAATCTACATCTCAACTTAAGTAAGTGCAAGGTTATGAGATTTTTTGGTCTGGAAAACCCAATCATATACGACCACTCACTGAATGATGAAATATTATCATCTGTGTCTAGTATACGAGATTTAGGTATTATACTTGACACTAAACTTTCTTTTACAATTCATATTGAACATGTTATCAATAAATCCTTAAAACTTCTTGGATTTATTAACAAAGCACAGCTGACTTGAAACATATCAATACCCTTACCCTTACCCCCTCTTCTGTTCCCTAGTTCGCCCGCACCTAGAGTATTCCTCTGTTTTCTGGTCTCCATATTATAATGTTCACATCAAGAATATTGAATCAGTTCAACATCGATTTTTGAGAAAGATAGGCTGGAGGTTGGGCTTATCCAGAGACCTATATATGTATGAGTTAGAAACTACCTTGAATATATCTTCTCTTCAAAACCGTCGAAATAAATCCGATCTTATAGTGCTATTTAAAATTCTCAACTCACTCTTTGATGCGCCTGAACTACTGAGCTCAATAAAATTAAATATCCCAACTAGAAACCTCAAACAAAACTTACTCTTTCATATCGATAACCATAGAACTAACTATGGTTTTCATTCCCCTATGCCCAGAATTCTTAGGTCTGCCAACAAACATACCAGTCTTGATTTCTTTGATAACAAGTTGTCTTCTTTCAAACGATCACTGAATCAAGTTCAATTATAAACACCCCTTTCCCGCTTCCACTCCCACAAAGTCTACTATAAACCATCGAGTCTTTCTACTTTTTTAATAATAATTTTCTATGTATAAATGTGTCCATAAAAATGCCCATTGGGCGTGTATATAAATAAATAAAATAAAAACGTTAATTTTTCAAACATATTTTATCGTGGGGTATATCAAAACCGAAACGTAACAACGGCAAATTCATTATTAAATATTGCTATGATGCATAATTTTAATACAAAGACTTTTTTTTTGGAATACGGACTTACCCTGCCACTGAATGCTTGTCGATTTGATGTATTCAACAATCAAATGTTCAAACATGAAAAACAGTAACATAAATGTTCCCGCTGAATACAATTAGGTATGTCGCTTTGCCAGAAAAAATCCTAAGCCATATTATTGTAAATATTGGTATTAAAAATGAATTTTAGAAATTCTAATGTATTCAATTTTCTAAGAATATTTAACCTGGCAAGAATGCGGCGACCCGGTTTTTACTTAATATAAGTGCGGTATTGCACGACCGACTGGGAAGACTGAGTACCGATATATTACAATTTCCAGATGATTGTGCTATACTGCTCCGGATGATATTTGAAAACCTTCCAACTCTGCATAATCTCACATACTATAAAGAATTGCCGATACGCTGCGATCGGAGTACCGATGCAGTGTATTATGCACCACGAGGCGAATAAGATTTTATAATAAATTGTATTGGTTAAACCGAGAAAGTACCGAGGCTTGCGAGAGTTAAAATGCAGTTTTGTTGAAGGATTTCCATCTTTATTATGATCATTTACTCCGATAATTGTAAAACATAGTACCGGTCATTACACGGAACGAATATATATTCTAGATAATCACTGTGTGTGCACACGGAGCAACGTTGGTATGATGGTGATATTACAAAAAACCATAAACCTAACACAGCACCGATTACGTACACAACACAATATATAATTTCTATATTCTAGAGAATATGTATCTCCGTTGTTGTGAATAACAAGTGTGGTGTTTGTTATATATGTATAGGAGATTTAGTATTTTTTAACTTTGTTCTTTATTACAATATTTGAGTTTGTCCAATCTCTTCTCTATTCTCCATCCCTGTTGTTATTTGTTTGTTCTGTCTAAATATTATTTTTGTCAATGAGACTCGGCTTCCATTTGTAGCGGAGAGCTAAATTTTGATAAATTACTAATTGCTCTTCCTAATAGAGATAACATATTTAATTTCATCATAAAAATAACTTTTGCACTTTTGACTTTGTATTTTCAACCCAAATGTGTGAAAACCTCCTAATTTTTTCTAAGGTTTTCTTATGTTTTAAATTCAAATTTGTAAGAAATTAAGTGTAAATATAAAAAAGGATATAATATTCATTTTAAAATGTCGTAATTCCGCTACTGAAGAAGAAAAAAACCATTTTAACTCTCTCCTGAAAAAGACAGTTTGGTATTTACGACCATAAAGCAAAAATACCTTCATCATTATATCTCTTTCTGTACATATTTTGATAATATATGCTACATCAAGATAAGGTGATCAGTCTTACGCTTCAGGTGCCGTCCAGGAACAATGAAATATTGCAGTTTAATCAACCTTGCCAGGAATCAAAGCCGGGACCTTAAGAATGGTAAGCGAGAGCGCCGACAACTACATAACGAGGCGGACTTATCTTACCTGAGAGCAGCCATCGAGTCGAAAACACCCGTCCGGAGTTTCAGTTATATTTCACACACAGAACTGTATTCTTCATCCCCCCGGGCGTAAACAATAGATAAATATTAAAAAAAAAAAATAGTGTGAATTACATACGACATTTGAAAGTTATGAATATCTATGGGATCTCTTTAAAGGTTGATTTTTTCGGGACACGATAGTAAATAATATGGATATCATCGAGCCGGTTATCGCATCAGACTCACCGGGAGGGGTGGCGGGCGCGGGAGCGGCGGGGGCCGGGGCGGGCGCGAGGGCAGGGCCGGGCGCGAGGGCGGGGCGCGCGCCCGTCTCCTCCTTGAACAGGTCCGTCTTGATCTTGATCTTGGGCTCCTCCGCCTCGCTGGCCGCGCGCTGCGGCTCCGGCTTGGCGGGCGGCTCCGGCTTGGCGGCGGCCGGCGGCGCCCACTTGGGCGGCGCGTGGTGCGGCGCCAGCAGCGCGTGGTGCCGCTGCGGCTCGTACGCCATGTGCAGGTGCTGCTGGTGCTGCAGGAAGGGCGGCTGCTGGTAGGGCTGGTGCGCGGGCGGCGCGTACGGCAGCCGCGCACCGTAGCCCTCGCTCCACTCGCCGCCGTAGTAGGCGGCGCCGCCGCCGTACGCGCCCGCGGCGCCGCCGTACACCTGGTGCCCGTTGTCTGCGGGAAAATGGCCGACAACTTTGTGTAAGTGATCTGGGGGAAACCGACAGAAAGCAGACAGACGGCGTTACAGACGGTCGGGTGACAGCGCGCGGCAATGGGAAGCGGGCGGGGACACTCACCCATGTAGTTGAGCGGGAGGCCGTTTCCTTGCACCACCCCGGCGCCTCCTTCGCCCTCCATCCTCACCCGCTTGTGGTTCATGGTCCTGTCCTCGTAGTTGTTCATGTTGCGTGTCGCTGAAATAAGTTGAGATAACATTTAGCGCGGATCCGCCGAACTCGAGGGTGCTAATTACAGCTTCTGACGTGACGCCGATACTCGAAACGTCGAGTAAAATCGACAGTTCGCGACGATTATGACAGACGCTATAGGACGCCACTTTTGGAAAACATTAGGTTAGGTCTTCGGGAAGGAAGCTTACCTTTGTTTGGCGATGAAAACTATCGATTTCGGTTACAACATGTATTTGCGCTCGCTCACATACGACCGCGAGATATCGAAATCCATAAATGACACTTGAAATTGAGATTTTGCGTAAAAAAACTGTGTATATATCGGCAAAACTGACAGTAAAAACACAAAAAACACAGCGCAGGAAAGAGTAAATTAATTTTATTTTTTTCTTCAGATGGCAACTATAATCACTTTTCATAATATTCATATTTTTATTTTATTCCAAATAGCTGGCAAGTATACCACGTTACCAACCTGAAAGCGCCGTGAAGTCGGAACGATAGCTACACGTTTACGGGGTATGTTGTGGAAATAATTTCACCGGTGGGCGTGCTGCGTCAATATGAAATATTTTGTTTTATTAGGTTCATCCGTTAATTTTATTTTTACTCTTTCAATATGAAAATGACATTCAAAATACGAGTTCTAAAAATAAGCACTAAACACTAATATTTAAGTATTTGGTGATATTTCAACAATTGACGTACCTCAGTGATTTTAATTAATTTATGTTCAAAACTCTATTTTCGTGATTTTGATTCGGCTCTCCGGGCCTCGCTTTATCGGCCCTGCAGGCCTCAGTTGATCAGCCCTTCGGGCCTCAGTTGATTAATTAGAATCTTGGGCACTGTAAAATTTCACCCTGTTGAGCCTCACAATTATTTTTTTTGCTGTTAGGAGCAATCTAAATATAATAATGAACCGGGGTGTGGTTCCGTGGCTAGTATCATGGATCCAGGGATCAGAGGTCCAATTTTCGCACCCCACATACCTGTTTAAAATATTCATGCATTAAAACCTTTTGTCCCCGTAAAATAAGCAAATATTTTTGTTTTAGATTATAAAATCAACCTTTATATTGAGAAAAAATGCGGTGATGTTTTAAAATATTTCCATACAAATTTAAATATAACTTTCCAATACATTTTATTTTTCTCCTATCTAGGGTTTCTGAGCAATAATGCATTTAAATATAACCTTTTAGTTCATGCTAGCCAATTCCGAAAAGAACCCCATTTTAATTACCACCTTTACAAGTAAATTCATTAAAATAAATCCTCATTTACCTTAACCGTTACTAGGTATTCACAGATATTTCGTCTATTTTTAATGTCAATTAGGATTCAATACCTCGGGTTAAATTCAAATGACCAAGCGGCAAATTACCTAGAATTCCAAAACCCTTTCTATTGAAAATAATAACTTTAACAATAAATATGGAGCCATGTTTTTCCGCTGGGGAAAAACATAACCTTTTTAATAATAATTCATAAACCGATGGCCATTGAAATAATATTTTTATTTTAAAAACTTATAACAAAATAACAAAATAAAACGCATAATTAATTTCTCAATAATACATACAAACCTTTCTTCTTCAAATTTCATACATCTTCATTCATACGCGCGCCGATTATTCTAACTTGCCACATATAAACTTAAAACTCATAGAGGTTATAAAACCTTTCGCGCCAACATTTTATAATCCACCCCCGTGGTACTTAAGGCACTGCACCAGTGCGCCAATCGCAAAGTATCAGCGAAAATGGTATAATATGTATGAAGGTATTTTACATCCACCTTGCCAGGAATCGAACCTAGGACCTCAAGTATGGTAGGCGAACGCACTAACCACTACACTAGGAGGCGAACCATTTCCAATTGTTTAATTAATGATTCCTTTTCTAATCTTCATAGGTATAAATTAGTTTCATGATTTAATTTTCTATGTTTAGTGTTACGGACGTCGTGTAGACTCAGCAGCCCTTCCTGGGGCCTCTTGAATAGCTAGTGTAGAAGCCTCGGTATATGTAAATCTGAAATGCTGCCTCCACAATAAAGACTTTAATTTGTTACCTTCGGGGGTGGCTTTCGTTATACCGAGGCCTATAGAATTAGGATTTATTATTAAATTTATAAATATATTGCATTGCCCTTAATTAATAATAATATTTTCTCTGTACATGTTTCTTACCGCGCGGTCTGCGCCCGAGTGCGGGCGGGTGGCGGGGGGAGTAGTCTTATACGTGGCGAGAGAGAGATAGACAGAGCGGGCGACAGCGCGCTATCTCTCTCGTGACAGGATTGGTCGGCCTACTCCCGCCTGCCATTGGCCGGCCTATGTCAGCCGCGCGGATTAGTTATGTATAAAACGCCGCAGCGCAAAAAATAAATCAGTGTCAACCTTTTACTCGTGTTTGAATCATCTCCCGCTCTACTCTCCACCGATACCGACTACGCTACAAGACCTTCGTCTGCCCTTGGATTCAACTTCTGGACTTCTCACCTTACGGATCCCGACTGCGGCGCTCTCTTGGAAGTAAAAGTCCTTTTCAGGACTACTAGTCAAATCGGCTTTTCGCTGCAGTAAACCGGTGCCAGTGCTTCGCCCTTCGGTTCCCGCCGCCAGTGAAATTAAGTGTGTGCTTCGTTCTTCGGTTTCCGCTGCCTTACAAACAGCGGAAGGGACGACCTATTGAAGAGTGGTGGACCCGCTAACTCGTCGGTAGCGCGTCAGCTACATATTCAGTGGGATGAATCAGCGGTTTGGCTAGGCTAGGTTCGGTTGGGTTCAGTTGGGTTCGGTTGAGTTCGCTTGGGTTCGGTTCAGTTGGGTTCGGTTGGGTTCGGTTGGGTTAGGTTGGGTTAGGTTCCCCCCTGCGCCTGTCACCTTGTCGTGGTAGGGGGGCTTGTTGTCGCTTCGGCGACTACTAAGAACAGGCACATGCTGTATGAAAATGTCCTTATTACCATCAGCAGTTACGGTGCAGGGGGTCGGACGCCCAGTACCGGTGGTCGGGAGTGAGCAAGCGGGCTCCCGGGCATCGTCAACCTGCGATCGCAGTGTGGAGGGGGTGGCCGACCTGGCCCCCACCGCATCTTCTGCTACTGGAAGTTACCAGGTCTAGATTTAAGGAGTTGCTCTCGCGACATCGCGCTGAGCTTGAGAAGCTCCAGATCTTTGTTAAGGGGAGATCAAATGTTCATCTCCCCTTAAAAGAGGGGATCGCCTGCCTAGGCACTTTCCTTCAGATGCTGTCAGACGAGTTGTAGGACTTAGAGAAGGGTGATGGGGTTGTAATAGCGGACTTTGTCCCCACTTGTCCCCAAATGATGACGGCCTCAGTTGCTGTGGTCTGGGGCGAGAGGAAAAAGAAGGGCAAGGGGAATCATAAGTTGATCGATCCAAAGCCTATTCCTCCTCCAAAGTCTGAGACCAACTCCCTTTCTCTCCCTTCTACGTCGGCCGGTGCAGCAAAGTTGGCACCGACCACAGAGAGAGTGGAAAAAAGTGGGGAGACACGGGAAAAGGAGAGGAAGTGTGAAAGAAGGAAGAAAGCGAGAACTTGCGGGCAATGAAAGCATCCACCCCTTTCCCGAAACTGTTCATAAAGACTTGAGTCTTTCTTCAGTTTCGCATATCAATATAATTTTTTTTTTTTTTTAAACTAATTAAGCGAAAATTTAATATTTCTTTACAATCAAACCGCGAAAATAACAAAACAAATAAACTTTAAAAACATTCATTGTACCCCTCACCGCAGTTTTGTCAGTTCGTGATCAATCAAATACACATGGTCAGCACAATCACCCTTTTCTAATTTCCCAGTATTACAGTGGAGGAATACAGTGTTAGTTCTAAATTGAGACCGCGGCCGTACGCTCCAGATCCCGCATCGGAAAGGAAGAAGAACGTAGTAATACAAACAAATCAATCAAACGACACGAAACCCAAATACATATAGGAAACATTAGAATAATTTGCCCTATACAACATGCACTCAATCAACAGAAGAAAAACAATACGTATCTATAACAAATCACAGTGGAACATCAAATCATCAAGACACTACCGGCAAAATCCTAACACAGATCCTAACATGATCCCTATCGAACTCAGGCGAAATTACTTTTCTTCATAGTACTGAATTCCTCGTAAAAACCATTTTCCTAATACCAACAGTAGAAACAATCCTATGCAAAGACCTTAATCGTCCTAACAATCTCACAGACCTTAAAACAGACGAAACGGGTCCTAGAGCATGGTCGGCGCGTGGTTCTCTTGAGTTAGTCTACTATTTAGATTTGTAATTTACCATTTCCCTTCTATGGGACAAAAACAACACAGACGGACAAGAGTTCAGTTCAGACAACCAATGCTAGTACCCAAATATGCATCCTTTTATCTTAAACTGATTTAGTACTCATGGTAGGCCTTTACCCAGTTCCTCCCATTTTTCTACCCATTCGCTCACAAAATGAAAAAATGCTTTGACGTTAGTTGGATTACCGAATAAGCTTGGATTCCACATCGGCCTCGTCACCTCTGTCAAGCCGTTTAGCATGTTTTCCCTTTCAGTATCTAAAATCGGGCAATGCCATAGGATATGTTCAGCCGTCTGACGGGGCTCCCCGCAAGTACATTCAGGATCTCTTACTAGTGCGAGGCCATATAGTTTTGACCTAGACTCACCATGTCCAGACAACATCTGGACAACACAGTGATCCAAATTAATTTTCTTAAGGCTTAGTCTTTTTTGTATGTCCGGAAAAAATGTATGCGTCCAGCGCTTCGTCAGAGATGCATCCCACCTAATTTGCCGCTCGTCAATAGTTTTTTCTGTTATTCTTTTTGTCAATGGTTTTAATCTACTACCCTCTCGGTGTTCAACACTGATGTCAAAATATGTAACCAACTCACCTTTTTTTAGTAGTTTCACCGCAACAGATTCCATTACCTCTAAGTCTGCCGGAAGTTCCCCGGCCAGGACAGGTAAAGCGGCTGTGGACACAGTTCTATAAGCACCCGTGAGTGCAATGAGAGGGGCTCTTTGGCCACTCAGGAGGGTCCTGTAGACGCCACCAGAGGATGCACGATGAGCCCAAACTTTAGCAGCATATGTTAATTGTGCGACATAAGTTCCTCGGTATATTAGACGGACCCCATTACTTTTTATTCCCCACGTTGCTCGGCTCACCCTTCGTACTTTCATAAAAAGCGAAGACGCCTTTGAGGATATCATTTTGGCATGAGCCAAAAACGATTCTTGGGTATCCAAAAAGACACCTAAGTACCTTACATCTTGGAAAAATCGTATTCCCCGCCCACCCATCCTGATTGTGGGTTTTCTTCCTCTGTCAGAGATACCCTTCACCATGAGTCCCATAGTCTTTTGCGGTGAGAATGTTAGTCTGTTCCTATTTCCCCATTCTAAAATTAGTTTAAGTGCCTCACGCCCCCTAATTTCTAACTCCTTTCTACTGTTTCCTGACAATAGAAGAAGAGCGTCGTCTGCGTAAGCCACCATATCGCTGCCTGCCAGAAAAGGTAAACGCAGCAAGTCATCAAATAGTATGTTCCATAGTGATGGCCCCAGGATAGAACCCTGTGGACAACCCATGGTCGTCGTTCTACACACGATTATGGATCCGTGGACTACAGAGATGGATCTATCACTAAGGTAGCTCCGGATGATCCCAAAAAGTTCCTTCGGACAACCTCTGGATTTTAATTTTGTCAATACCATCGGCCACCAGGCGTTGTCAAATGCACCGGAGATATCGAGGAATATCCTACAGGCAAATCTCGCCCGGCAATCATCTCTCCATTTGCTGGCACGGAGTATGGCATCCTCCGTAGACCGGGCTCTAGTAAAACCGTACTGCTTTGGAGAGGGAGCAGAGAGCCAGCCTTCCAACCTATTTCTAATGAGATTTTCAAGAACTTTACCGAGAGCTGGGAGGAGCGTTATCGGCCTGTAAGCCTTGGGATCAGATTCCTTTTTATCGTTACCCTTCGGGATGATCCGCAGCAATCCTACTTTCCAAACTTTTGGGAATATCCCTGCTTTTAGACATAAACTCATTAGAGTTGTGAATTCACGCCTGGCAAAGTACCATACGTTTCTCACAATTTCTCCGTTAACTCTGTCAATACCAGGTGCCTTTTTTGATCCGAGGGATTTTATGATTTTATCGATTTCACCCTCCGTGACAACAGACACCTCGATATCACTGGTACTAGGGTCAGCGACGCTGATTCTTCTGACCAGAGTGTGGTACGGAGAATCATTTACTTCACAGTCTTGTGGAATCAGTGAATCTAAAAGAGCCTTCAAGGTAGACTCGAAAGTGGAGGTAGTTAAATTACCAACAATCACGTTGTTCAAATATTTGTCCGAGCCTTTTCCATTCTTCTTTAGAACACTGGTTAGGCTCCAAGGATCTGCGTTGCCCATCTCAGTGATCCACTTTCTCCAATTCGTTTGCTTAGCTTTTAAAATGGCAGCACGATAGGCGCGCCGCGCAATATTTACCCTATTTTTATACTGTTCGAGCACGTCTGCGGAGATCACCTTACTGAAGGCAACTCCCAACCTACGGGATGCCCTTTTGAAAGAACCTTTTAGCGAGGTTAGTTTCTCGCTCCACCAAGGTGTCTTTAACCGTCCGCTAGGTCTAGATCGACCTAAACTCGAATCAGCTGACCGGGTCACACACAAATTAAAAAATTCCCCAAGTGTGACGTCCCCCCTAGCCGCTCTAACGTCAAAGTTTAATAACTGGTCCGAAAGATCCTGACCAAATCGATACCAATCCGCAGATCTAGTCTTATAAGACCAAGTGTCCGTCCTTACCTGGCTTTGTGTTTCAATTCCAATACAAAAAGTTATTAATCTATGATCGCTAGACATCTCACCGGCTTGAACTGTCCACCTTGTAGTGTAGGTGGCAAGGCCACCCGAAACTAGGGTAAGGTCGATGTTGCTTTCTCCACATGGACCCGAAAACGTTTTTGGTTGACCTTCCGAGTTGAGCAAGATCAATCCAAATCCCATCACAAACTCTTCCACTGCATCTTGCCTCAGTGTGCGGCACCGCACCGTGTCGAACCAGATCGCAGAACGTGCATTAAAGTCTCCCCCAATTATGAATTGGGCGTGTCGGTAAGATAGCATTACTGACTGCAGACCCCGGACATGGGGTCCAGCATGTTGGTCGTATTTCAGATATACCGAGACTACCACCAACTCAACACCTCCTAGGTCCAGGGAAATGCAAAGTCTGTAGTCATCAGACAGGTGATGCAACAGCAACGGTCTAAGGGAGCGATTCCAGATTGCTATATCTGCACCGGGGCAAGTACCTGTTTCCAAGACCGTAATATCCTCGCCCAGGTATACAGTCCTGCCTAAGACAGTGTATTGCTCCTGAATGAGAATTAAATCTAGTTTATGTGACTCGAATACCCGATGCGACTCAAGAGTCGCAGCCCTAGATCTGCCAAGATTCACCTGCCCAATTTTTAGGTTAACCTTTTCAATCCCCATAATTGGTTTGTCTTATGTATGCGTTTACAGCGGCCAGATATGCTGGGCACTCCTGTGATCCCGTTAGGTGGTCGTTGGGCTTTTTAAATCGCGTGCAGGTGGCACACTTACTTGGGCCACTCTTATTCGGGCAGCCTGTATAACCATGGCCAACACCAGCACAATATTTACACACCTCCTCTTTCTGTGTGCAATACTTGCCAACATGACCATACATTTGGCATTTGAAGCAACGGATGGCCCCAATGTAGTCTCTTGTTCTACAGCTATTCCATCCTACTATGATATGTCCCTGTTCAACAAGGACAGACCTGACCTCCGGGTGTACAGAATAAATGCAACCAACCACAGTACGGTCCCGTGGGCCAAAAAGTGCTATTCTTCTCGTAGTTTTAATAACATCCTCTTTTGAAATATTAAGACGATCTCTTAGGTTTGTCTCATACATTTGCTCCAGAAACTCATCCTCCTTTATGTCTTTGGGGACGTCATAAATGACGACCCTTGGTTGTTTCCCTTTAGGTTCAACTAGGTTGAAACCATGACTTTTCAATCTATCCGTTGCTTTCTTAATTTGACCAAGTCCGTCCTTATTAGAGGTCTCTATTAAGATTCCCGCTTGCTTTATTTTGCGGACTCGCACTGGAACAGAGCCATCTTGCTTGGGATCCAAAACTTTTTTGAGAGTGTTTTGGGTCTCTTCCGCCGTTATTCCTTCTGGTTTCTCTGGATATATGAGAAGTGTTGGTCTAGAGGGCACAATTACTCTTTCCTTACCTTTGCCCGTTTTCAGGGCTAATGCGTATGTTCCCTTGATATTGGCACCACTTACGTTAGCAGGCTGGGTACTTCTTTCCTCCTGATTTGAGAGAATACTTAGCATTCCCTCAAGCTTCCTTCTTTCCCCTACCTCCCTCTCAAGACGAACTGCTAATTGTCCAACCGCTTCGAGAATATCAAAATTCGCTCCTTGTATACCTGCCCTCAAGTCTGAGTTCAGGCGAGCCTTCTCCATTGTTATGATCTTTTCTATGATTGCTATTCCACCTCTGACTAGTATAAGCTCTTTACAAGGAGCATTTGCAATCCCCTTGTCATCTTCACTCCCTTTTTCATTCTGATTCTCCCTCTCATCAATTCGCTTACTATCTTCTACTCTCACCCTGTTCTTATTGCATTCTTTCTCCCTATCAACTACCTTTTCTCTCTCCTTCGCATTTCCCCTTTCTTTCTCCCTCTCCCTATCCCTCTCCCTTCTGGTTTCCCTTCTTGCCTCCTACTTTGACGGTGATATGGAGGGGGTTCTCTCCTTCCTCAGTCTCTTCAGGTTGATCTGCCCACCGCCATCCAGCGTTTCCGCATCTGCAGGAGGTGACCGCTTCAAAGACGTTATTGGTGTGAAAATGTTTTGCTCATTCCCCCCACCATCATCCTCAGAAGAGGATGACATTTCAATAAAAATTTAAAGTAATATGCAGTGATGAAAAACAATAAAAATCAAAAGTATACACTTGGTTTAAATTTAATATTAAAAATAAAAAAATAATAAAAAATAAAAAATAAATGTATATTTACATATATTTTAAAATTAAAGATAATACTGACATGTAGGTACAGTTTATTTTGATGTTAATTATGATTAGTTCAGCTAAATATATATATACATAATTATAGTTTATAAGTACTTACCACTGTTTCCTGTTCGGGAGTAAGTCTAAAAAGAAAGGCATGTTGATTGATATCGAATAAAAATAAGTAATTAATTTTTTTTTTTTTAATAAATTTAAAAAAAATATGAGTAAATGTAAATAAATAAAAAGGAAGCTTAACGAATATGAAAATTATTTTACGAAATTTTTAATGATTTTGAATGGCTCAAAATTTAAGAAATCAATGTAATATTTACTTTAAAACTGCTGTTTAGATGTACTTTAATAATTCAATAAGTTTAAATAAGCATCTTACTTAAAACTATTTACTATAATAAACAGATATTCATAAAATACAACTGAACGCCTCACGTAGTAACTCGGCTTTCTTCGCAACGAGAATCGGGCGAGTCGAAGTAAGTATCATGTAGGGGTGTACCCACATTTACACATTACGCTCGGCTTAGCTCGTGTTCCCTCGGCTTTACTCGGCACAAGGTACTGGGCGAGTCTAAGTTTGCTGTCGGAGGTGTGTACCCACTTGATAATAAGTTTTATGAAGACACTAAAATCACTAAAAACACTAAGAGAATATCCTAAAACACAAAAACCAATAACCCCAGCGTGCACAGCAGAAAGAACTGGACCGGGTAGTGGGAATAATTGTTTAAAACTAGCACTATATAAAATTAGATAACGGTTTTTTTTTGCGAGAGCAAAATAATAAGTTTTATGATAACACTAAAATAACTAAAAACACTAAAAGATTACACTAAAACACAAAACAAATAACACCAGCGTGCGCGGCATAAAAAACTGGACCGTGTAGTGGGGATAATTGTTTAACATTAGCACTATAGAAAATTAGAGAACGGTTTTTTGCGTGAGCGGCATAAAGTTGTGGCGGTTTAAACGGTTGTTTGAACTGAAATCGGAACTTGCGGGCAGCGGGAAACTTAAAAATAGCGATGCGATTATCGTCAAGGCGACTGACACAGCTTCTTATGCGGACATCTGCAAGAAATTGGGTAAGCACCCAAAGATGTCCGCCCCCGATGCACCGCAGGTGAAAACCGCGAGACGCACAAAAACCGGGGATCTTCTGCTGGAGGTTTTGAGGAACGGTGACGGTCTCGCGAGTGTCATTAAGGAGATTGTTTGTGAGTCTGCGACCGTGCGACGCGCGGTTTCTACCACAACGGTCGTCATCAGGGACTTGAACGAAGGAGTTGAGATTGTGGACGTGCTGGATGCCCTCACCAAGCAAGTGAAGGTTGACAGGGCGGAACACGTCAAGATCCTTAGCTTGCGACCGGTATATGGGGGCACCCAGGTATGCTGGTGCAAACTCCCGTGCAGCAAGCTCACCACGGAGCTCCTAAAAAGAGGCAAACATAAAATTGGGCTTGTCGTGTGCCACCTCCGGGAGCGGATGAGCCTGACCCGTTGCTTTCGGTGTCTGGGATATGGGCATCTGGCGGCAGTATGCCGGCTCCCTGGCAGATCTAATCTGTGCCGAAATTGTTCCCAGCCGGGACATAAGGCTGCAGACTGCCGGAGCAGCCCACTATGCCCTCTTTGCATTACTTATGGCGAAGAGAACGCCAAACATCGGAGCGGTAGCTCTCAGTGCCGGGCACACCAGGAGGCGCTCGCAATTGCGAGAAGGAAAAACAAGAAGGCTCTTTCGTGACCTTACGATTCCTGCAAATCAACCTGAATTGCTGTAAAGCTGCCCAGGATTTGATGCAAAAGGCGGCGCGCGAGTACCGGGCGGACTTGGTGATTGTTTCTGAACAGTACCGGAACCTGAAAAGGGGATGGTATTTGGACCCAAGTTTGAGGTCAGCATCTTCTCCAGCCGGATGGAGCGCCAAAAGATTACGGGCTGACGCTTTATGCGAAAGCATCGCAGATGGTCTGGAATTGCACCCTGATTCTACCGCTGAAGAGACAGTGGGGATGGTGACGGAAGCCATCGTCAGGGGCTGTGATGCCTCCATGCCTAAGCGTAAGGAGGGATCTCGGGGGAGGCGAGTCTATTGGTGGAATGACACCATAGACAACGAGGCAAGCTCGCCGGAGGCCAGATATGGTGTCTTCTCAGCGAAGTTGTTCATTCCACTCAGGAGAGTATACAGGAGTATGGCAGGGCGTATGAGTAGGCGCCATACAGGAGTATGGCGCCCCAATATGGGCAGACGCCATGAGGGTGGAGAGAACGCGGCTCATGATGGCCGGAGTACAACGTCGGATGGCACTGAGGGTATCCATGGGATACCGGACTGTGTCTGAGAATGCGGCGCTCGTCGTGGCAGGAATGATCCCCGTGGACCTACTGGCTGCTGAAAGGCTGGCCACGTACGCGGGCATGGAGAAGGCGACTGCACGTGCTCAAACGATGACTCGCTGGCAGGAGCGGTGGGACTCGGCGGTGAAGGGAAGGTGGACGCAGAGGCTGATAGGCAACCTCAACGAGTGGACGGGGAGAGACCATGCCTCTGCTATCACTTGACCCAGCTGCTGACGGGACACGGATGTTTCGGAGCCTACCTGAAAAGGATAGGCAAGGAAGAAACATCCGCATGCCACCACTGTGACTCTGGCGACGACTCGGCAGAGCACACAATCTTTGAGTGCACCTCCTGGGAATCACTCAGGAGGGAGCTGGAAGAGTCTCTCGGTGGGATCCGAGTCTCCCCGGAAGGGATGGTCCCCTCCATGCTCCAAAACGCGTCCTTCTGGCACAGCTGGGAGAAGTTTGCGAGAACAGTAATGCTCGCAAAAGAGGAGGCCAAGCGGGAAAGGAGACGCCTCCGCCCTGGGTTAGGTTGGGTTAGGTTTTTTTTTGTTTTTTTTTTTTTTCCCTTCTCTTCTTTATTTTTATCACCCTGCTTATAGGTTGAATTACCAAACGAAGAAATAGCATTGTATTTACAGATATTCATTTTGAAAAATATTATATAAGAAGAGAAAGAGAAGCTGAGTTGAGCAGAACTGCTTTTCACCTACATATTTGGATTCTTACAAAGTTTATATATTCGCTTTTTTAAAATAGTATATAAGATATTGAAATTATTAAATAAATGAAAATAAAAATTTGTTTCTCTACAAATCAAATAATTCCTTTTAACAAGAAAAATAACATTTTATGTACAGATTTTCCCTTTCTGAATAATTTTATGTAAGAAAATAAAAGGAAGCAGAGTTCAACTGCCTTACACCTACAAAAGGTTATACATACATTGTTGTAAAATAGTTTATAGATGATGGAAACAGTAAAAGAAATAAAAAATAACTAAAATATCAAATTAAATTAATTTCTGTGCAAATCAATGCACCGCACCTTACAACAAGAAAAATTCGATTCTTTGTACAAATTTTCACTCTGAGAATAATATTTTACAAGAAAATAATCGGAAGCAGAGTTGAGCTGCCTTATACCTACAAGCTAGGTTTCCCACAAAGTTTATACATATACTGTTACAGAATAGTAGTAAAGATAATGAAACAGTTTGCTAATATAAAAAAAATTTGAATATTTGTGCAAATAAAAGCACCTTTGCAACAAGAAAGATAATAAAGACAAACACAGGACAGTCAAAAATACTACATAATGGACTTAAACACTACAACGACCTACCTTACTACTTGAAAACTTTTAATGGAGACAAATTTAAAATCAATCTGAAAAAGCACATGATGACTGAACTAACTAGACTAGACGAGACATAAAATGACTAGACAATATTAAATTTCTAATGTAACCCTAACGGGTTTTTTAAAATTGTAAATAAATAAAAAAAAAAAAATATTTTATATACAGATATTCACCTTTAGAATAATTTTATGCAAGAGAAGAAAAAGAAGGAGAGTTCAACTGCTTTACATTTACATGCTAGGTTCCCCACAAGGTTATACATATACTTTTATAAAATAGTATGAAAGATAATGATATTAGTAAAATAGTTTTAAATTAAATAAGCTAAGAAAAATAAAATACAGAAACATTGAAATAAAAAAATACACTACTTATTTTTCGTCAACTACATGTAAACACTAATAAAATACATATTTAAACAAAATGAACAATATATAACCCACTTATTTTTAATAAAAATTAGAAAGGGTATAAATAAATAATATGCACTTATAAGTGCAGTTTTTAGTTTTAATGTAAATTATTAATTCTTCGGAAACTATTGTTCTTAATCAATACCATTTTTTTTCAAAAAAATCGGATATAAAATAATCGATTATATCAACACGTTAAATAATATTCATAAGAACATCGCAAAGAGTTTTTACGAATGTGTTAGAAACGAATTTCAATTCGTTTCAATTTGCTTCGATAATAATATCGATTTATCGTTTATAAAAACGAATATTTATTGATATTTAACCCTTAGACTGCTAAACAACGATATATCGTTGTTGTTAATCCCTATCATAAAGTTCTAACTAGACTGATGCTGACGTCATAATCCCCAAAAGGGTAAATGAATTCGGGAACTGCTTGTTGCACTTAACCGTCAGTGGTATAAAACATTTTCAAAACAAACAAATTACTTATTCGACGGGTTATTATTCAGTTTCGTACATAGGTATATAGGTACGAAACTGAATAATAACCCGTATAAAAACCCGCTGAAATAGTTCAGCCCTACGGAAAATTTAATACAAAAAATGTTTTCTTACGCGCGGTAAAAATTCGAACATTAAATTGTACAGCAAAGTTTCTTGAAAATTAATAAAAAATATTTTAATAAAAACGAACTACTTTAAACGACGTCACTTGTTCATATGAATCATCCAAGATATATTTTACTCAAATTTTGTTTAGCATGCATTGATGGAAGAGGTAGGTTTGATAATAAGGGCACTTTGCCCCGCAATCAACAAAAAAACCATCATAATACTGTCGTTTCAATAATAACTATTAAAACAATGCGCCTTGAGATTGCTGTGCGAGATCATTTTTGTTTGTTTTTATTTTCGATTAAGAAAGGGTTTACAACCACTGTACGAAAATGTGTTGCGGGCGGCACGAGTTGTCTATCTTGCTCACTCCACTGGGCTTGAATTAGATATTTATGAAATGGAAGATTTTTCTTGGAAATGCTATTAATTTTTAAAACAGTAGTGTGTTTGGAAAACAACGTATTCGATAAAATATTTTTAAAATGTATTAATAATAAGATTTCTGATTAGATTCTTGAAAAACTGCGTAGCAGCGTAAGGGTTAAGTAAATTTATATATACTTCGGTAACATTTATATTTACATACATTATCACCAAACCCTTATCAGAACCCAATGGTGCATCGGCCATTGCATTGTTAATTAGAATTTTTATATTATTTAAATCATTATATTGACATAATAAAGTAATATTTGGATACAATAAACATTAACGTATGCGAGTGTAAGAGTCCTTGTTTACGCCTTCAACTTTACTAAGCAGAAAATTATAAATCAATCAAATTACCAAAGCAATCAAATTATATAAAAAAAAGAGAATTAAAAATACTTTTTTTGTAAAACACTTTATTTGTTCACACAACTGACTAGTTTCGGCTTCAAAACTTTTCCCTCTTAAGGGTTATTTAACAAGTAAACATACATTATACATATATTCGGTTGTGTAAACAAATACAGTGGATCACAAAACAGTATTTTTTATTCTCAAAAAAAAATTATATTACGATGATTTACAAACATCTAAAATAATACAATGACATTATTTTCATCACCATCAAACCCTTATTCGCACCCATTGGTGCATAAGGTACTGGAGGTGCAAGTAATGATGTACCGCGGGAAAATTCCCGAGAGCGTAACTCCCCGGAGCGGGAGTACATTCCTCCACATACCCGAAACCATTTTAAAGACTGTGGGTCTTCCTATCAGTTTTACTCATACAAAAAAGCAATATTTTGGTCAATAAATGAGTTGATCTTTTGAAATTTCCAATTTCATATATTATTTCAATTAAATTTGACTTTACTACGTTCACTGCCCCTTTCACTGTGAGTTTGGAAGATTATATGGAGGGTCTTAGTCGGATATTGTCATTCATCCTTATGAACATACATGTGTATATTGCAAGCATAAATGGTAGCAAAAGCGGTATTTATTTGTATCACAATAAATTAGAGATGCAAGGCGGTAAAATTACCGCGGTATTTTACGGTAATTTTCGGTAAGAAACGAATATGACGTACTAATTTTTATTTTTCGAAAATATAACAAATACAAGTAGATTTGTTTTAGGATGCGTTACATTACAGTGAAAACCAGGCGTAGATTCACCGGGTGGTTGTCGAGATTTATTATAAGTATGGGACGTTCAAGGTCATTCGGTATGTACTTTTTGATTATTTTTTTTATAAAGAAGGTTATTATGTTTTGAAACTTAACAGGATCGGTGGACATAATGCCCTAAGTAAAACTTGTAAAGTAAAGTAAAAAAACCTAAGTAAAGTGTGTGACCTTTAACGACTATCGCTCATGCCGCAATTTTGAAAAAAAAATGTTTTTTGCTTACAATTACGTCCCTTTAGATTAAAAAAAAATAAAGCTTGAGAATTTTTTTTTACCAAAAATGATCATATATTTTTTTCTTTTGACCAATACTTTCCAAGATACACGTTTGAACATCAAATAGAGTTTATCGAAATAGCGGAAAAGCGGTATTTGCACTAACTTCTCACTAATTATTTGATAGTTGACCTATAAAAAGTCGTCATCATCATCATCATCATTCTATGCCCGCTACCTAGTTGGAGCATATGGTGTTCACAAAGATCCTCCAGGAATATCGGTCGGCTTGTGAAGTAGCATTTTGTAATATATGACCCCACGCAAAAACCCAAAAAAACGGGAATTTCGTCATAACTTCTTTATTTTAAATAGTTTTACACCATATGATCACCTCCAAAATATTCTCCCTTGACTACAGAACTGTAATTATTATCTGCCCGGACGGACGTAGACAACAAATGCATTTACAATGTTCATAGTTTGTATGCACACATAGATGCATGTTCACACATATGAAAAAATGATTCATATTCCAATTTACATTAATATGTTTTGTATTTAGCTTAATTTTTTTTTTTATGAACAAATATCTTCATTATTGATTTTATAAAATAATCATTAGTACCTTTATTTACAAATTGTTCATACCTACATTTTAATTTATTTATTTACATACATAAGTTTACTGTACATTATTTGAGACATAAGTCCCAACTCTATGGGACTAAAAGTCCTGTGTTGAGATGGGACGAGCAATTATATGATACAGACACATGAGTATATCACCACAAATATAGGATAAGAAAATGAAAATATTTTTTAAGAAAAAAAAAACATATGTATGGCACATCAATATGGTAAACAGTAAACTCAAGCATTCGGAAAATCATCAAGCAGTTTCCTACTCAAATTCCTTTTACTTAGGAAAATCCAGCCCTTAACTCCTTTCTCGAAAATAGATTTTGTCCTTGAGAGCTTAATACGTTCTTCTAAAATATTGAACACTCTCGGTACGATAAATGAGAAAAAGCGAAAGCAAAAGAAAGAGCAAAAGTCGTACGGGTTTTGGGTATGATATAATTAATGCTCTGGGAAAACCTCGTACGGACATTTTGCTGAGACCTCTCCTCATTGTTTGACCAGAAGTGTGTAAGTGCTTCTTTAAGGTACAGTTGTCTCATATCCAGCACCTTCATGTATTGGAACAACTGTTCTGACGGGTATGTTGGAGGGCGCCGGAATATCATTCTCAATAATAATTTCTGTGAAATTATGAGAGGCTTTAAAATGTATGTAATCGTATATGTATGTGTGTATATGAGTACTTACATTTATATTTATATTTTGTTTTTTATTACTTTGTCGAAATTTTTACATATTTTTGAATTTGGATTTTAGGCCGGAGCGTTCTTAACAATTTTACATCGATTGATAAGGTGGTTGATAGCTTTCCTCATTAAGGTTTGAAAAAAACAAATAATTTTTGAAAATCATTTTTGAATAAGTCCACTTATATTCACTAGACATTGTCACAAATACATGTATACACACATACACACACCCTCACACAATATATATAGTCACTCCCACTAACATCCACTTTTTTCGTTTTTTTACCTTCATTTATGTTTTTTTCGTCAAATGTTTTTTTTTCAAGTTCGATCAAATGATCGTACTTGAAAAATTCAATTCAGAAAGATCAACGTCAGAGATCAAAGGTCAAATGTCAAAGGTAAAATGTCAGGTCAGCAAATGGGGGGGGTCAGCAAAGGTCAGAGGTCAAATGTCAAAGTTCAAATGTCAGATCAGCAAAGGTCAGAGGTTAAATGACAAATGTCAAAGGTCAAATGTCAAATGTCAAAGGTTAAAGGTCAAATGTCAAAGGTCAAATGTAAAAGGTCAAAGTTAAAATGTCAGGTCAGGGGTACAATTTCAAAGGTCAACAAAGTTCAGAGGTCAAAGGTCAAATGTCAAAGGTGGGGGTTCTGCAAGATCAAATGTCAAAGGTCATAGGAATATTTTAAATGGGTTAGGTTAGGTCAAAGGTCAGAGGTCAAATGTCAAGAGTCAAATGTCAAATTTCAAAAAAGGATCAACAAAGGTCAGAGTTCAGTTAGGTTACTTTTGAATAAGTCCACTTATATTCACTAGACATTGTCACAAATACATGTATACACACATACACACACCCTCACACAATATATATAGTCACTCCCACTAACATCCACTTTTTTCGTTTTTTTTTTTTTTTTTTTTTTTTTTTTTTTTTTTTTTTACCTTCATTTATGTTTTTTTCCCTTACAATATTATCGTACTTGAAAAATTCAATTCAGAAAGATCAACGTCAGAGATCAAAGGTAAAATGTCAGGTCAGCAAATGTGGGGGATCAGCAAAGGTCAGAGGTCAAATGTCAAAGTTCAAATGTCAGATCAGCAAAGGTCAGAGGTTAAATGACAAATGTCAAAGGTCAAATGTCAAATGTCAAAGGTTAAAGGTCAAATGTCAAAGGTCAAATGTAAAAGGTCAAAGTTAAAATGTCAGGTCAGGAGTACAATTTCAAAGATCAACAAAGTTCAGAGGTCAAAGGTCAAATGTCAAAGGTGGGGGTTCTGCAAGGTCAAATGTCAAAGGTCATAGGAATATTTTAAATGGGTAAGGTAAGGTCAAAGGTCAGAGGTCAAATGTCAAGAGTCAAATGTCAAATTTCAAAAAAGGATCAACAAAGGTCAGAGGTCAAATGTCAAAGGTCAGCAAAGGCCAGAGGTCAAATGTCAAAGTTCAAATGTCATAGGTAATTTTAGTTAGGTTAGGTTAGGTTAGGTTAGGTTAGGTTAGGTTAAAAAGGATCAACAAAGGTCAGAGGTCAAATGTCAAAGGTCAGAGGTCATAGGTCAGAGGTCAAATATCAAAGGTGGGGGTTCAGCAAAGGCCAGAGGTCAAATGTCAAAGTTCAAATGTCATAGGTTAGGTTAGGTTAGGTTAGGTTAGGTTAGGTTAGGTTAGGTTAAAAAAACGGGAATTTCGTCATAACTTCTTTATTTTAAATAGTTTTACACCATATGATCACCTCCAAAATATTCTCCCTTGACTACAGAACTGTAATTATTATCTGCCCGGACGGACGTAGACAACAAATGCATTTACAATGTTCATAGTTTGTATGCACACATAGATGCATGTTCACACATATGAAAAAATGATTCATATTCCAATTTACATTAATATGTTTTGTATTTAGCTTAATTTTTTTTTTTATGAACAAATATCTTCATTATTGATTTTATAAAATAATCATTAGTACCTTTATTTACAAATTGTTCATACCTACATTTTAATTTATTTATTTACATACATAAGTTTACTGTACATTATTTGAGACATAAGTCCCAACTCTATGGGACTAAAAGTCCTGTGTTGAGATGGGACGAGCAATTATATGATACAGACACATGAGTATATCACCACAAATATAGGATAAGAAAATGAAAATATTTTTTAAGAAAAAAAAAACATATGTATGGCACATCAATATGGTAAACAGTAAACTCAAGCATTCGGAAAATCATCAAGCAGTTTCCTACTCAAATTCCTTTTACTTAGGAAAATCCAGCCCTTAACTCCTTTCTCGAAAATAGATTTTGTCCTTGAGAGCTTAATACGTTCTTCTAAAATATTGAACACTCTCGGTACGATAAATGAGAAAAAGCGAAAGCAAAAGAAAGAGCAAAAGTCGTACGGGTTTTGGGTATGATATAATTAATGCTCTGGGAAAACCTCGTACGGACATTTTGCTGAGACCTCTCCTCATTGTTTGACCAGAAGTGTGTAAGTGCTTCTTTAAGGTACAGTTGTCTCATATCCAGCACCTTCATGTATTGGAACAACTGTTCTGACGGGTATGTTGGAGGGCGCCGGAATATCATTCTCAATAATAATTTCTGTGAAATTATGAGAGGCTTTAAAATGTATGTAATCGTATATGTATGTGTGTATATGAGTACTTACATTTATATTTATATTTTGTTTTTTATTACTTTGTCGAAATTTTTACATATTTTTGAATTTGGATTTTAGGCCGGAGCGTTCTTAACAATTTTACATCGATTGATAAGGTGGTTGATAGCTTTCCTCATTAAGGTTTGAAAAAAACAAATAATTTTTGAAAATCATTTTTGAATAAGTCCACTTATATTCACTAGACATTGTCACAAATACATGTATACACACATACACACACCCTCACACAATATATATAGTCACTCCCACTAACATCCACTTTTTTCGTTTTTTTACCTTCATTTATGTTTTTTTCGTCAAATGTTTTTTTTTCAAGTTCGATCAAATGATCGTACTTGAAAAATTCAATTCAGAAAGATCAACGTCAGAGATCAAAGGTCAAATGTCAAAGGTAAAATGTCAGGTCAGCAAATGGGGGGGGTCAGCAAAGGTCAGAGGTCAAATGTCAAAGTTCAAATGTCAGATCAGCAAAGGTCAGAGGTTAAATGACAAATGTCAAAGGTCAAATGTCAAATGTCAAAGGTTAAAGGTCAAATGTCAAAGGTCAAATGTAAAAGGTCAAAGTTAAAATGTCAGGTCAGGGGTACAATTTCAAAGGTCAACAAAGTTCAGAGGTCAAAGGTCAAATGTCAAAGGTGGGGGTTCTGCAAGATCAAATGTCAAAGGTCATAGGAATATTTTAAATGGGTTAGGTTAGGTCAAAGGTCAGAGGTCAAATGTCAAGAGTCAAATGTCAAATTTCAAAAAAGGATCAACAAAGGTCAGAGTTCAGTTAGGTTACTTTTGAATAAGTCCACTTATATTCACTAGACATTGTCACAAATACATGTATACACACATACACACACCCTCACACAATATATATAGTCACTCCCACTAACATCCACTTTTTTCGTTTTTTTTTTTTTTTTTTTTTTTTTTTTTTTTTTTTTTTTTTTTTTTTACCTTCATTTATGTTTTTTTCCCTTACAATATTATCGTACTTGAAAAATTCAATTCAGAAAGATCAACGTCAGAGATCAAAGGTAAAATGTCAGGTCAGCAAATGTGGGGGATCAGCAAAGGTCAGAGGTCAAATGTCAAAGTTCAAATGTCAGATCAGCAAAGGTCAGAGGTTAAATGACAAATGTCAAAGGTCAAATGTCAAATGTCAAAGGTTAAAGGTCAAATGTCAAAGGTCAAATGTAAAAGGTCAAAGTTAAAATGTCAGGTCAGGAGTACAATTTCAAAGATCAACAAAGTTCAGAGGTCAAAGGTCAAATGTCAAAGGTGGGGGTTCTGCAAGGTCAAATGTCAAAGGTCATAGGAATATTTTAAATGGGTAAGGTAAGGTCAAAGGTCAGAGGTCAAATGTCAAGAGTCAAATGTCAAATTTCAAAAAAGGATCAACAAAGGTCAGAGGTCAAATGTCAAAGGTCAGCAAAGGCCAGAGGTCAAATGTCAAAGTTCAAATGTCATAGGTAATTTTAGTTAGGTTAGGTTAGGTTAGGTTAGGTTAGGTTAGGTTAGGTTAGGTTAGGTTAGGTTAGGTTAGGTTAGGTTAGGTTAGGTTAGGTTAGGTTAGGTTAGGTTAGGTTAGGTTAGGTTAGGTTAGGTTAGGTTAGGTTAGGTTAGGTTAGGTTAGGTTAGGTTAGGTTAGGTTAGGTTAGGTTAGGTTAGGTTAGGTTAGGTTAGGTTAGGTTAGGTTAGGTTAGGTTAGGTTAGGTTAGGTTAGGTTAGGTTAGGTTAGGTTAGGTTAGGTTAGGTTAGGTTAGGTTAGGTTAGGTTAGGTTAGGTTAGGTTAGGTTAGGTTAGGTTAGGTTAGGTTAGGTTAGGTTAGGTTAGGTTAGGTTAGGTTAGGTTAGGTTAGGTTAGGTTAGGTTAGGTTAGGTTAGGTTAGGTTAGGTTAGGTTAGGTTAGGTTAGGTTAGGTTAGGTTAGGTTAGGTTAGGTTAGGTTAGGTTAGGTTAGGTTAGGTTAGGTTAGGTTAGGTTAGGTTAGGTTAGGTTAGGTTAGGTTAGGTTAGGTTAGGTTAGGTTAGGTTAGGTTAGGTTAGGTTAGGTTAGGTTAGGTTAGGTTAGGTTAGGTTAGGTTAGGTTAGGTTAGGTTAGGTTAGGTTAGGTTAGGTTAGGTTAGGTTAGGTTAGGTTAGGTTAGGTTAGGTTAGGTTAGGTTAGGTTAGGTTAGGTTAGGTTAGGTTAGGTTAGGTTAGGTTAGGTTAGGTTAGGTTAGGTTAGGTTAGGTTAGGTTAGGTTAGGTTAGGTTAGGTTAGGTTAGGTTAGGTTAGGTTAGGTTAGGTTAGGTTAGGTTAGGTTAGGTTAGGTTA